>NW_024386757.1:4527500-4748557 GCF_900408965.1 Simochromis diagramma | reverse complement strand
GTGATTTACCAGAGACCACGTTATGCACTATGACTATTGTAATTATCTAATTACATACTTATTTTTCCCACACTACTATAATTTGACAGAACTAATCATTGCAAAGAAATACTATGTTGTCATCACAAAATACTCTAGTTTAGCACAAATATTATAACATAGCAGAAATACAATTATATAGCAGAAATGCTATATTTAGAAAGAAAAATATAATATAGTAGAAATAGTATGATTTAGCAGAAATACTGTATTTAGCACAAGTACCAAAAAGTAGCAGAAATACTATCATTTAGCAGAAATACTATGATTGAGCAGAAGTACTAAGATGTAATAAAAGTTCTTTGATTTAACAGAAATACAATTATGGAGGAGTAATACTTTAAAATGGGAGAAATATTGATACACACACACACACACACACACACACACACACACACACAGAGCCTAAAGGGAAGAGTATTTGTGCCATGGAGTGTTAACAAGAATGTGAGGTCCATATTAGAAAAGCTGGTAAAATCATAAAAGTTTGCAGAATTGTAATAAATGATGAATATGAATTACTGGTCTGTGACAGTGTATTAATTTGTAGGGAAAAAAAAACATGTTGACCAAGGTGGAATCGAACCCACGATCTTTGGCTTGCAGAGCCGTGTCATTACCAACTGCGCCACTGGGAAAGAGAGCAGGCGCTTTGAAAAACAGGCTGATGAGGAGTCAGAATTAGATCGCGGTGAGAGGCGAAAAACGCCGTTTTTTGGAGTTACAAAACGTTGTGTAACTCAAAAACTAGGTGGGATAGAAGCATAATTCTTGCACTGGGTGAATCAGCGGACTTTGGTGTACTTTGACTGCGATTTACATAGCTCTTTGTATCTCCGTCGCGGAGATATGACGAGAGAAGAAACGGCTTCATTTTCGGAATTTGAAAAATGAGAGGAGGACAGATTTCCACCCCTCAAACAAGTCTAACTCATCTCAGAACGGTAATAGGTGAGAAAATAATTCTTGAATTGTGAGCATCAGGAGTGTCTGAAGATATACGGGGACAAGCCTCATGTCTTAACTTTGCTTCGTTAAGGAGATATGACGATTTGAAAATGCCTTCAGTTTCAGTATTTCAGCTCTGAGTTTCACAACCTCCCCATAGACTTTGAATGGGGAGTTTTTAGACCATGTGTCACTTCGAGGCAAATTGTGAAAAAACCGTAACTCCCACAATAATTATAGTGACACTGTCTTAAAGCCAGCAAAAATACCTACGTTTTGATGTATAATTTGTGGAAGTTGAGTGGAAATTGAGCGAGTAGCAAGAAGTTGTTCAGGCATGAAGAGAAAATTCAGAACGGACGAGTGTGCACTGGGAGTTAATTGCATAGCAACCATAGCAACGCATGTATTTTCTGAAAAATCACAAAGCTGCAACTGAAAACTTAAAGAGTCATTACATGAAAACGGTAACAGATATGAAAAAGCTGAATCACACAGGAATAGCCCAATCATTTGAGAACGTTTTAAAGTTTGAATGGAGTTTCTAGGTGAAAGTATGAGGAAGTAGTTAAGTTTCAAAGACAAGCAAGTTTTAGCAGAATTGTGGAAGTTTCCCATTCATTTCAATGGGACAAATTAAAGGAAAAAAGTGTAATATTTTAAAAAGTATAATAGTAATAAACACAAAAAGTCTTGGCCGGAAAGAGCAGAAAGAGCAGAACAGTTTAGAGTTTGAACTGAGAAAATCGGCTGAGAACTGAGGAAGTAGTTGAAGTCCAAAAAGTGTACGGAAGCAACTAGAAGAATAATAATAAAGAACTAGAAAAATTTGCATTTCCTGCGAAAATGCTGTGTGGATGCCTTAAGGGCTGAGGATGTCTGCAGAAAAAAGCTGAAAAAGTGGAAAAAAAAACCAAAAAAATATTGCCCTGAGCGGGATTCGAACCTATAACTTCTGGTACTCAAGGGAGGTTCTTATCTCACTGCGCCACAGTCTTTCTCACAAAGAAGAGGTGGAGAGATTGACAATTGGGCTGAAATGAGCAAAAGAGGCGGAGATATGTGCTAATAAGAGGTGAAAAGGCTTAAATGTTTCAGAAGAGGTGAATAAGCAGAATTTGGGCAGAAGAGAGGTGAAAATTCTGCTGAAAAGACTGACAATTCTGGTGAAATTAGCAGAAGCTGCTTAGAAAGGTGAAAAGGCTAAACATTTGGCAGAAAAGAGGTGAATCAGAAGCAGTTCTGCTGAAAAGAGGTAAAGAAGCAAAAGATGAGTTGAAAAGAGGTGTAGAAGCAGAAGTGCTTGCTGAAGATGGCTGTATGTGTAATGACACACTGGAGAGTGTCAAGAAAGCAGAGCGCATGCAAGCAGTGAACATGTGTAGCAGCTGTCACAGGTAGGATTCGAACCTCTGCCACCGGGTCTCACGGCAGCTGCAGAAAAGGGTTAGCAGAAAAGAGGTGAAGAGGAATAATTTCCGCTGAAAAGAGGTAAAGAAGCAAAAAGATGAGTTGAAAAGAAGTGTAGAAGCAGAAGTGCTTGCTGAAGATGGCTGTATGTGTAATGACACACTGGAGAGTGTCAAGAAAGCAGAGCGCATGCAAGCAGGGAACATGTGTAGCAGGTGTCACAGATAGGATTCAAACCTCTGCCACCGGGTCTCATGGCAGCTGCCCTACCCTCTGAGCCAAATGAGCTCTGGTCTCAAGCAAAGATATGATGAGAGAGAAAATGTGCACTGTGGAGCAGAAGCTCAAATTAGCAGAAAAGAGGTGAAGAGGAAGAACTTTGTTGTGAAATGAGGTAAAGAAACTGAAATTTGTGCTTAAAACAAGTGAAAAAGCTGAACTCTGAAATCCTGCTAAAACAGCAGAAGAGGCGGATATTTTTCAGCTACTCACTGAGCCAAAACTGGTACTCACGTAACTGAAAAAAGGTGGAAAAGCTTAAAATTCTAATGAAAACAGCAGAAGAGGCTGAGTGCACTGTGGAGCAGGAGCTCTAATTAGCAGAAAAGAGGTGAAGAGGAATAATTTCTGCTGAAAAGAGGTAAAGAAGCAAAAAGATGAGTTGAAAAGAAGTGTAGAAGCAGAAGTGCTTGCTGAAGATGGCTGCATGTGTAATGACACACTGGAGAGTGTCAAGAAAACAGAGCGCATGCAAGCAGGGAAGATGTGTAGCAACTGTCACAGGTAGGATTCGAACCTCTGCCACCGGGTCTCACGGCAGCTGCCCTACCCTCTGAGCCAAATGAGTTCTGGTCTCAAGCAAAGATATGATGAGAGAGAAAATGTGCACTGTGGAGCAGCAGCTCAAATTAGCAGAAAAGAGGTGAAGAGGAAGAACTTTGTTGTGAAATGAGGTAAAGAAACTGAAATTTGTGCTTTAAAACAGTGAAAAAGCTGAATTCTGAAATCCTGCTAAAACAGCAGAAGAGGCTGATATTTTTCAGCTACTCATTGAGCCAAACTGGTTCTCACGTAACTGAAAAAAGGTGGAAAAGCTTAAAATTCTAATGAAAACAGCAGAAGAGGCTGAGTGCACTGTGGAACAGAAGCTCAAATTAGCAGAAAAGAGGTGAAAACAGCAGAAGAGGGTGAGATTTGTGCTGATAAGAGGTGAAAATGCTGAACCAATCAGAGGTACTGCTTCTGTCTGCTTCATCAGGCTGTGTACTTGTATGTATTTCTGCCATAGACTGTTAACAAGAATCTGAGGTCCATATTAGAAAAGCTGCTGAAATCATTAAACTTTGCAGAATTGTAATAAATTATCAATATGAATTACCGGTCTGTGATAGTGTATAAATTTGTAGTTAAAAAAAAAAACATGTGGGCCAAGGTGGAATCGAACCCACGACCTCTGGTCTGAAGAGCGGCGTCATTACCAATCGCGCCACCTCTAAGGGGGCGGGCGCTTTGAAAAAAAGGGTGATGAGCAGTCAGAATTAGATCGCGGTGAGACGCGAAAAAACGCCGTTTTTTGGAGTTACAAAACGTCGTGTAACTCAAAAACTAGGTGGGATAGAAGGATAATTCTTGCACTGGGTGAATCAGCGGACTTTGGTGTACTTTGACTGCGATTTACATAGCTCTTTGTATCTCCGTCGCGGAGATATGACGAGAGAAGAAACGGCTTCATTTTCGGAATTTGAAAAATGAGAGGAGGACAGATTTCAGCCCCTCAAACAAGTCTAACTCATCTCAGAACGGTAATAGGTGAGAAAATAATTCTTGAATTGTGAGTGTCAGGAGTGTCTGAAGATATACAGGGACAAGCCTCATGTCTTAACTTTGCTTCGTTAAGGAGATATGACGATTTGAAAATGCCTTCAGTTTCAGTATTTCAGCTCTGAGTTTCACAACCTCCCCATAGACTTTGAATGGGGAGTTTTTAGACCATGTGTCACTTCGAGGCAAATTGTGAAAAAGCCGTAACTCTCACAATAATTATAGTGACACTGTCTTAAAGCCAGCAAAAATACCTACGTTTTGATGTATAATTTGTGGAAGTTGAGTGGAAATTGAGCGAGTAGCAAGGAGTTGTTCAGACATGAAGAGAAAATTCAGAACGGACGAGTGTGCAGTGGGAGTTAATTGCATAGCAACCATAGCAACACATGTATTTTCTGAAAAATCACAATTTTGCAACTGAAGACTTAAAGAGAGATAAGATTAAAACGGTAGAAGATCTGAAAAAGCTGAATCACACAGGAATAGCCCAATCATTTGAGAACGTTTTAAAGTTTGAATGGAGTTTCTAGGTGAAAGTATGAGGAAGTAGTTAAGTTTCAAAGACAAGCAAGTTTTAGCAGAATTGTGGAAGTTTCCCATTCATTTCAATGGGACAAATTAAAGGAAAAAAGTGTAATATTTTAAAAAGTATAATAGTAATAAACGCCAAAAGTCATAGCCGGAAAGAGCAGAAAGAGCAGAACAGTTTAGAGTTTGAACTGAGAAAATCGGCTGAAAACTGAGGGAGTAGTTAAGGGCCAAAAAACGCGGAGCAACTATAAGAATAAAGTTTAAAGAGAAACAGGATCTCAATAGTGTGGATGCCTATTAAGGCATCCACACAATAAAGAGAAACAGGAACACTATAGTGTGGATGCCTTGAGGGCATCCACACAATAAAGAGAAACAGGAACTCAATAGTGTGGATGCCTTGAGGGCATCCACACAATAAAGAGAAACAGGATCTCAATAGTGTGGATGCCTTGAGGGCATCCACACAATAAAGAGAAACAGGATCTCAATAGTGTGGATGCCTTGAGGGCATCCACACAATTCAAACAGTTTCACTGTCCCCTCTGAGTTAATTGCATAGCAACCATAGCAACGCATGTATTTTCTGAAAAATCACTATTTTGC
Organism: Simochromis diagramma; assembly: GCF_900408965.1. Taxonomy (NCBI): domain Eukaryota; kingdom Metazoa; phylum Chordata; class Actinopteri; order Cichliformes; family Cichlidae; genus Simochromis; species Simochromis diagramma. Next base: position 4,743,199 of record NW_024386757.1, on the reverse strand, counting down.
AACTGAAGACTTAAAGAGAGATAAGCTTAAAACGGTAGAAGATCTGAAAAAGCTGAATCACACAGGAATAGCCCAATCATTTGAGAACATTTTAAAGTTTGAATGGAGTTTCTAGGTGAAAGTATGAGGCAGTAGTTAAGTTTCAAAGACAAGAAAGTTTTAGCAGAATTGTGGAAGTTTCCCATTCATTTCAATGGGACAAATTAAAGGAAAAAAGTGTAATATTTTAAAAAGTATAATAGTAATAAACACCAAAAGATATAGCCATCATTAGCAGAAAGAGCAGAACAGTTTAGAGTTTGAACGGAGAAAATCGGCTGAAAACTGAGGGAGTAGTTGAGTGCCAAAAAGTGTACGGAAGCAACTGGAATAATATAGTGGAATAAAGAATAAAGAGAAACAGGATCTCAATAGTGTGGATGCCCATTGAGGGCATCCACACAATAAAGAGAAACAGGAACTCAATAGTGTGGATGCTTAAAGCATCCACACAATAAAGAATAAAGAGAAACAGGAACTCAATAGTTATTGAGTTCAATTACATCCTAGTAAATTACATTTGGTGTCAATATGCTGCTCAGTATCGAAATAAAGCACTGTAAATTAAACCGAATTGTCTTTTTTTTTTTTAACCCAAAGCTGCAGTGGAGTTTATCAGTGGTGGTCAAATGATGAACAGATACTTACTTGAAGCTGGGTGAGGAAGCAAGAGGCTTCTCAGGTCTCTTTGGTGGGATCATTCCTGGTCGGCCTTTCCCTGGAGGAGGGACCGGCTTCTTGGGCGGAACTAAGGGCGCAGCTGGTTTAGGTTTAAGATCTGGTATGGGTTTGTCAACTGGTGAGAAAGAAGGGGTCAGGTAGATGTTAGAAACAGGAAATATGAACCAAAAGGAAATGGACAGAGAAAAAAAACAAGAGGGGAAAAAAATCATTTACTGGCTGAATGAACTATTTTACCATCATGTTATGCTGCCTATTCTACAATTACACACTGTAACTGAGAGTAACTGATTGAAATTCAAGCCTCGTTCTTCTGGGAAGCAAGACAAAATGGTGTACAGCAGTTCATCAGCTGATTATGTTTGCCCTCAGCTGAACTTTAACATGCTGATGACAGAAACTTTAAACTGCCCAACACCCTAACATGGGAAGCACAAGATAGACCAGACTAGATTACATACACAGATAGATAACAGATAGAAAGATGGGCAAATAATGTAATACACATAGCACGACATGTGTCCTGATCTGTCGTTATTGCTTTCCACAGATCTGTTGTCATACTGATTAGAAAACAGTGATGTGATTGTGTGTCATGTTACCTACCTATTAACCAGGAAAAGCATTTATTGCGTGAGCAATCATCTGTGACAATGCAACATAATTGAAAATATCAGCTGTATTGTCAAGCGGCAATGTTTTCTGGAAGACCAATTAGCTTTACTTCCACAACAGCTACTGTGATTCATTCTTTTCCTGTTTGTCTGCTGGTTCCTTTACTATGAACATAAATAACCCTGTGTGATTCTTAGATTTTTCCTTTACCTCCCATGAAGGACCTCCTAGGACACAAATGGAGAGAAGAAAACAAAAAGAAACAAATACAAAGAAGCACTAGGATGAAAGACAATAATGTCGAGGGAAAAAGAGATTAGTGTTACAACGTGTGTGTGTGTGTGTGTGTGTGTGTGTGGGGGTGGGGGGGGGATTTGAGACATAGAAAGTAACCTAGAGTGAGCAGACACATACTTTGTGAAGTGAAGACTTGAGGAAGAAATTTAAATATGCAGAAGTTTGAAAAAAATGACAGCAGGAGGTATTGCTGATCCTGCTGACCCCCTTATATCATTGTTGCTGTTATTCAGTCACACACTGTTAAAACTCGTATAAATACTTCTAGCACACATGAAGCTGAAACTTCAGTCGGCATCATTTTACCGCTTGTACTGCAGATAAAGCCCTTCAAGTCTATATAAACAGAATTGCATAACAATTCATTAATTATTAACTTTTGGTATCACTTGTCTTTGACGTCAACCTCCTGAGAGGCATGCTACAAAGCCAAAGAAGCCTTACCATGTTGAACTGATGATGTACTATGGACCTTAGAGGCTATTTTCCCCTTTATTATGGAAAGGATCCAGTGATCATCTACCACTATTGTCCTCTACTCTTCCACTCTTTATTTACAGAATGTACCAACATGCCCGAGGCCAAATGAGCTAATATGTGTATCCAGACATTTCCAGATCCAACTGCATTTGCTTTGGGGTTTTTATTACAGATTTTGGAATCTCTACACAATCACAATGAAGATTATCTTCTATCCATAAAGCTTTAATTCTGAACACCGAATTAATTACATCTAAAATGTAGGGGTGCAACGATATTCGTATCGATATTGAACTGTTCGATACAGTGCTTTCGGTTCGGTACGCATATGTATCGAACAATACAAAATTTTTAATTTATTTTATCAACTTTCCTTCTGACGATCTGTCTGTGTTGAGCGCTCAGTGGATCCTGCACTCGACAGTGCAGCCTGCTAGGAGCAGTCGAGTGCAGATTCACTGAGCGCAAGGGCAAGCTAGCGAGACAGAAGTTAAGCTCTCCTTGCAACATGGCAAAATGCAAGTACACAGAGAGATAATGAGGGGATGAGGAACAGCTGGGACAAGGGGAAACAAAACTAGACTCACTGCATATAGGACAAAGACTTCCCCAATAAAACAGACATCACAAGGGTAATCTAATAAACAAATGAACTTAGCAAACCTAAAGAACTTCTAAATAAACATCGACATCTAAACAAACTAAAACTTAAAACGCTGGGTCAACAGACCCAGGAAAGTGACAGTAAAATCATTTATTATACACATTATACTTATTTTCTTAAATTGCTTATCTATTATCTGTATTTTAACTTGGGGGTCTAGGGGTGCTGCATGTTTATGATAACACACTGACAATATCAGGACAATTTTAGCCTTACTCTATCAGTGAACAGCATGCCCATGCTAACTTAAACTAGACCAGCAAGCTAACCCCATGTGTATTAAGTGTTACTTCAGAATAGGAACCAAACAAATTAACGGAACGAAATTAACTGTAACAGCAGTTTGCAAAACATTGTGACAGTTCTCAAGTGTTCCTACCTCAAATCCAGCACGTGTTGCTGTGTTTTTGTTGTTAAATGGACGAGGAGAGACCGTGGCTGGTGAGAGGATGCAGCATTTCGTCAGTGGAGCATAGAACGACGTCTCTGATTGGTCAACAAGTGAGTAAAGATGCATCTGATTGTTCGAAAGCGTCAACCAAAGAGCTGCTGGTCACGGCAAGATACAAACTCGCCGGAGCTCTGTGTGAACGACACATCCGGGACCTTCAGCACTCAGGAGAGATTTATCTTGAGGTAAGTATTTACCTTTGATATCCATGCGTCGACGCAAGCTCCGCGAGGTAAAGTTGTATGTTTAACAAGCTAATTAAGGTTAGTTAAACGGAATTAAAACAATACACAACCGATTTGAACAAATTGAAAGTGGTGAATGATGATAAATGTTAAAAAATTACTTAAGATTTATCTTTAACAATAGATATTAGAAGTTAAATTTAACTGTTTTTAAATTCCCACCGGAGTTAAAGGTACGGCCTTGCATGTGCTCTGCATCTTCAACTGCAGAGACAGTCAGTCTAAGCTCAGTGTAGCTAACTGCAACACACATTTTTTTTCAACACAAGATATGCTTGGGGGGATTTAAATGATAATATTAATGTTTTCTTATTCAGCACAAATCAATAATATTATAGTTATTTGCTCACGGTCTGGGTCTCTGGCCCAGCGTTTCTGATGTTATTCTAAGGTTTTTGAGTTTCTTATGTTTAATGGCGGGTTAGTTGAGTTTGGCTTAACGTTATTAATATCGTTTTAAGGAGTTTATGTTAGGGCTGTATATTACCACGTTTGTATTTTCATGCCATGTTTCCTGTTTTATTTTGAAAGAGTCTGTTGCGTTCAGTTCATTAATCTCACTTCCCTGTTGTGTCAATAGAATCATTTGTGCAAGCTACTACCCTGCTGTCCCTCTGTCGTGTCTCAACCTCCAACAGGAAAGTAGAAGTCCTCATATGGTAGGACCAGTGATTGTAGTGTGTGTTACACTGTCCTCATATTGTTTTAAGCTGTGAAGGACAGGAGTGTGTTTCAGTTGCCTTCCTCATGTGGTAGGACCAACAACTCTAGTGTGTGTTACACTGTCCTCATATCGTTGGGTAGCAGAACCGTACAGTGTTAAGTTTCTATAGAATCTGGTATAAGGAAGTCAGATCCTTCTGTAATAATATTCACTGATACAAATATGATCTGTAGTTAATTAAATAGTCGGGATTTATACTAGAGAATGTTTCTGACGTTATATTGTTGTCTTTTGTTGCAGACACCAAGTGCCGAGGTCCTGTCTCAACCTCCTTCAGACCAATTGGTGAGTGACACACCCACTTCATTCTTCCAACAGGTGAAGATGGATGTTGCAGACAGGACATATCCTAACTTTTGCAGCCGTTACGATAATAACGCGCTGTTTGCACGATGAGCACAGCTTCCAAGCTCCCCTAAATTGACCGTGCGCTTCGTGTTGTGTGTGCGCGAGTCTGTGTAGAAATGACTAGTAAGACAAGGCTGCAAACTATTCTCACAGACTTCAAGTGTGCACTTGAATCCAAAACGATCTCTCTCTCTCCCTCCAGCTCTGTTGAGATGCCACTGGGAGAGTAACGACTGCCCCTCCCCCCCTCTGCTCAGCAAACAGGTGGCTGTTTTTGCACCCCTCCCCCCTCTGCTCAACAAACACTTGGCTGCTTTTGCACCCCTCCCCTCTCTGCTGAGGGCAAAAACAAGGCTCATGTGCAAAGTGAAGCAAAATAACATTGACAGAGGTTCAGAGAAAGGAGAAAAAAACAGAGCAGGCTCCTGTTGTTCACTTCAAGGAGGCGGCTCTACGGGCCGTTTTGTTTGTGACCGACAAACACACACACACAGTATAAATATATATTCTCAATCACATTCACACCACTCTCTTATATCAGTTCCACTACATCAAGACTATTTTATGGTGGTCAGCTGTTTTATTGTCATGTATTTTGCATAGTAAGATAACCATGTCCTGCATTCAAAAGCACTGAAAATGTCTATGGTGGTGCTGTACCTAATATTGTGCTCATTTGATCCAAAACCTATTTTTCCTTTATTTTGAAGGCTGAGGCTTAGATCCATTAGGTATTCACGAGAAAGGCATTATCGCATGTCAGGATTACAGTATATCGAAAATATGTGATTATAATGGGAGTCAATGGGGCCCAAACGGATACAAGGGTAAAAGGAGGTAGTACATATGTGAATCTTCTTTACTATACACCACACCATAGAGGGGATCATTGAATTTCAAAAATAATCCTAAAACACACATCCTGGCCAAGTTTCATGCAACTAGTCTTTAAAATGACTGATATATTGAGAATCAAAAATCCAAAAGTACCCAAACGGGTCCCTTTTTTCGCTAGGGTAAAACGAGGGTTAAATAGTCGGGATTTATACTAGAGAATGTTTCTGACGTTATATTGTTGTCTTTTGTTGCAGACACCAAGTGCCGAGGTCCTGTCTCAACCTCCTTCAGACCAATTGGTGAGTGACACACCCACTTCATTCTTCCAACAGGTTACACATTATTTTTTTGTATTTGGCATCAAGTATATGTGTCAGTTGGGCCTAGTGCATAAATGAAATGCACTTTAATTGTACTAAAACAATCAGTTTTAGTCGAAGTTAACCAAAACCAACATTAGCATTAGGATAAAGTAATTGTCTATACCATTTGTTAGTCCAAACTTTCCCTTAAAGCATCAGCTTGATCTTTATTCTGACAAAATTTGATATTTTTGTCGTTTTACACATGTTTTTGTCAAAATAAGCTCCCGCTGATCAGTTTACATGATTTAATTTCTGGGGAAATAGATGGCTGTACATCAGTGTTGGGTTTAGAGCTTTTATTGACAACAGCAGGAGAAGTTAGAAGTCAGGAATGTGAAGTCTACACGTGTTCAGTCGTCATGTCCTCATATTGTTTTAAGCTGTGAAGGACAGGAGTGTGTTTAAGTAGAAGTCCTCATATGGTAGGACCAGTGATTGTAGTGTGTGTGTTACACTGTCCTCATATTGTTTTAAGCTGTGAAGGACAGGAGTGTGTTTCAGTTGCCTTCCTCATGTGGTAGGACCAACAACTCTAGTGTGTGTTACACTGTCCTCATATCGTTGGGTAGCAGAACCGTACAGTGTTAAGTTTCTATAGAATCTGGTATAAGGAAGTCAGATCCTTCTGTAATAATATTCACTGATACAAATATGATCTGTAGTTAATTAAATAGTCGGGATTTATACTAGAGAATGTTTCTGACGTTATATTGTTGTCTTTTGTTGCAGACACCAAGTGCCGAGGTCCTGTCTCAACCTCCTTCAGACCAATTGGTGAGTGACACACCCACTTCATTCTTCCAACAGGTTACACATTATTTTTTTGTATTTGGCATCAAGTATATGTGTCAGTTGGGCCTAGTGCATAAATTAAGTGCCCTTTGATTATATTAAAATAATCAGTTTGATTGAAAGTTTCCCATATCCAACATTAGCATTACTTGTTTGTGAACATCTTAGGAGAAAGAAATTGGCATATCATTTGTTAGTCCTAACTTTCCCTTTAAAGCATCAGCTTGATCTTTATTCCTACTAAATTTGATATTTCTGTGTTACATTGTCCTCAGATTGTTTTAAGCTGTGAAGGACATGAATTTGTTTTTTTTAGCCTTTCTCAATTGGTAGAACCAACAACTCTAGTTTGTGTTACATTGAAACTGAACAGCAGGGATGTTTGTCATGAAGATAATAACACTCTATCCGATTTCAAACAATCACACTGTGATGAGTATTATTAGTAGATTATGTTCACATGTAAAATATTCATATCAAATGGTAAATATCCTATATTTATATAGCGCTTTACTAGTCCCTAAGGACCCCAAAGCGCTTTACACATCCAGTCTGACCACCACCAGTAGGCAACAGGTGAAGTGTCTTTCCCAAGGACACAACGACCGAGACTGTCGGAGCTGGGGCTCGAACCGGCAACCTTCTGATTACAACTCTTGAGCCACGATCGCCCCTTAGCCCCTTAATGTAGAATCACACACTGCCCAACGCTGACTTTGCCTACAATGCAGAGAAAAAAGCAAACAGACCTATTGCATGCATTGATTCTCATATTTCACTTTTACTTTTCAAAGGCTCAAGGACCAAGTATTCCGGGGGTTCCAAGCCACACGCTTTACTCAGCTGCCCTGGACAACATGAAGGGCACCTCTGCCTCAATCACCCTGGACAACAAAAACATTAGCAACACTTCACCAAGAAGGGGTAAAGGCACCCAAATACAAAATGTTTTAGGTTAATATACTTGTGATCAAAGAACAAGTTTGTTTTCAGACATGACACTATTCAGAGCTTTTATCATAAATCATTTCATCTTATTTGATTCCCAGCAGAACACAGCACTTCAAATGGTTCATTCCAAGCATCCTTAAAGGAGCAATAAGCAATATCTTTTCACTGCTAGGTGTGCTGTTTTGCACTGCCTGTGAACCAAACCAAAGTCTATGGCTGGAGATCAACACAGAGAGAGGGATTGTGACTTCATGCTGTACTCCAGATGTAATTACACCTCTAGTTCTTCACATAGTCATTTTTAATTCCTTCAACCTAAGTATGATGAATTGTGCTTATTGCTCCTTTAAAGTGCTCCAGTAGAAAGCAAGGTTTAAGAACATTTTGTATTCACATTATAAACTAGAATATTTTCTATCTTTTCTTGCATTCACATTAAGATATTTTCTTTTGTTTCCATTTATGACAGCTGGGACGGTGAGAAGCAAGTGGACAAATGATGAAGTGAAGGTTGCTGAGCGGCACGTTTCACTTCATAAAAAGCTGCAAAGTACCAGGTAAAAAGGAATGTGACTGCTGCCTCCAAGCAGAGCCAGCAGCTCTGAAAGGCAGAGACTGGGTTGTCATAAGGTACTACAGCCACAACAGGATCATAGCATTAAAAGAAAGATGCAAGAAAAAAAGAAACAAGCAAGAGAGATACTTTGTTACTTCCACAGTTATGTCAGTATTGCAGTTTTCTGTATTGCATTGTTCTTACTCATAAATCTGTGGTTTATGCTGGGTGCTTTTTGCAATTAAATGATAAAAAAGGCAGATAATGTTCCACGTTTTTATTCACATGAACATTCACTACAAAATGAATTAATGCATTACAATATCAAGACTTAAAAAGTAGACTGACCACATTTGACCCATGTCTTTTTTTTTTTTTTTTTAAAGTCTTTACACAGCTCAGATTTACTGTTTTATCAACACATAAATGTCTGATATTTCTGTCAGAAGTTACCCAACTGGTGAGCATTACTATTGTGCATCCATGTCTATTATATTGTAATCTCAAAAGGAGCCAAGCTAAAAATGCAGAACCTACCGTTACCTGGTCCTTATAAGTCATGTATACTTGAAAATTATGTGTTTCCACGGGCTTCACAATTCACCTAAACATGAAATATCTGTGTGTGACCTTATGGTACTCATAAGTCACATAAACCTGACAGTGTCCTCACAAGTAGCATTAAATTCAGGTTTGACCAAAATTTAGCCCTAGCCAAAATCTCAACAGATGGGTGTGTTCCTGGAAGCATGGGTCAAATTTTTTGAGATTCCCATGCCTCTAGGACCTTCGGAAAGGCACGTTCCCATTTGTCACATTTTTGTCATACGTACTGATATATCACGAAAACACGTATGTGTGTGTGTGTGTGTGTGTGTGACAGAGAGAGAGAGAGAGAGAGCCTTTTTATGGGATGATCTCATTGTAAGATTCAAATTCAATATATTTAGACTGGTTGACTGAATTGGATCGTGTGTGTGTGTGTGTGTGTGTGTGTGTGTGAGAGAGAGAGAGAGAAAGAGAGAGCCTTTTTATGTGATGATCTCATTGTAAGATTCAAATTCAATATATTTAGACTGGTTGACTGAATTGGATCTTGTGTGTGTCTCTCTCTGTGCATGTGTGTTTCCATATGTGTCCATATTTGTGATTGTGTGGCTGTTATATTTTTTGTTTTGCCGATTTTTTTCATTTAACAAGTATATTTGAGGGACCCTTAGCATGTTCAGCATTTTTTCAGCTTTCCATTTTGCTTTTCCAATTTTTCTGTTTAAGTTATTACTATTGCGCTAAATCATTGCATTTCTGCTGTTTTATAAGATTTGTGCTAAATATAGTATTTCTGATTAATTATAGTTTTTCTACCAAGTCATAGTACAGTATTTCTGCTTTTTATAGGATTTTTATAGGATATTTATATTGCTTAATATAGTATTTCTGCTTTTTATAGGATTTGTGCTTAATATAGTACTTCTGCTTATTATGCTTAATCATAGTATTTCTATATATTTCTGCCAGGTCCCCAGACAGCCAATCCTCTGTGAGGCCTGAGACATTCAAATTTACATATCAGGGCCTGCACAGCTTCCCAGCCAGCCAATCATATATGTGGGTTGAGGCATTCAAATTTGCATATTGTGGCTTATAAACCAACCAGTCATCCATGTTAGAGCAGGGCGATATGGCCAAAAATATTTATCACGATATATATTTGAAAATTTGCGATAACGATATAATTGACGATATAATTGATGCGAGACAAAATACAACTCCACAACATTACTAGCGCAAAAAGACAACCTTCAATTTATTTTCACTTAAACAAGAAGCTGGTTTTTATGTACATTAAAGCTTTATAAAAATTTAACAGTGCAAATGCAAATTCCTTGCTGAAAATTTAACCAAAAGGCATTTCCAGTAGAAATGGGCTGACATATCCTGAGCATAACCATGTATAATATCCACTGAAGTTAAAAAGAGGTGTTTTGCAACATTAAACTGCAGTGTGCAGTACGTATTTTTCGGACCATAAAGTGCACGGGATTATAAGGCACATTAAGCGAAACAAAGCAGTCAGATAAATCAAACTTTATTAAACTCATTCTTCTTGCTTCCTCCACTTCTGTACCATCGATTCATTAATGCAAATTGATGAGGCGACTTTTGTTGTGATTTGGCACTATATAAATAAAATTGAATTGAATTGAATTCTCTGGCAGCTGCTCTATTCCCATGTTGTTGCAGTATATTAATGACTAACCTTGTATTGTGGATGGATTATCTCAGTTGTTCTCCTGACTGAAGTTTGGTCCGTTTACAGCATCCTGCCATGCGATTGCATTTGTCTCTAACTATCAGGAACTTTAACGTTACCTTTTATAAGTGGAAAAGAGTTAGTGTTCATCCTCCAGCTTCACTGTTTATGTTATGCTAACATAGCTGTGTCGCTAGCGATCACGTACCACATCATTATATACCAGCTAGCCCAACTTCAGTAACCCTACAAACGTCACTGCTGTTTAGTTTCCTGTCTTCATTTATGTTGGAAGTGATAGCAGAGCTATACGTTTGAATTTTTTCAGAAATCTCTCAGTCAGAACATGCAATATCATGCTTAGGTAACTAGCGAAACTAGCGAGCTAACTTCCGCTAGCTTCCTGCTAACTTCTAACTCCGTAATGTAATAAATTTTGTTTTCATGGATGCCTGGAAGTTAAACTTCATAGTTACACCTGACAAAGCAGCAATGCTGATCGTTTTATTAAAGATGAAAGAATTTACACAGTTTTTAACTCTCAGTGATGCTGCAGTGTTCGTTTGACCTGAAGTATACATAGTTTAGGACCCAGATTACTCCCAGACTTAAGAGCATCTTAGTCGGACAAATACGACAATAACGACGGCCGCTTGCATGTTCTGCAAAAAAATGTGCTTTGTCGTGTATCTGACGGACAAACACCAAACCAGTTCCACATCACTGAAGTTGCACCATTTTTACAAACCAATTCTGGTTCATCTGTTTCACTCAACAATCGGCCATGTGCGTATGAAAACAAAGGCACTGCGCATGCGCGTTTTACTCCCATTCTATCGCGATATTTCATTTTCCTATCGTTGCCTAACATTATACCGGTATTACCGTGAACGGTATAATATGGCCCAGCCCTAAACCATGTCATATATCTCTAAAAATCCATATTGTAATGATAAATTGTCAACACTTGACAATTCCCCCATCTCTTCTGAACAAAACAGTGTAAGAACGACCACTCTAACCCCTACGGTTAGGTAATTATGGCCATTTGTTGGAGGGGAATCCTCAATATGAGAAAAAGCCTGCAAAAATCCTGTTTCTCTGTGTTGTGTGTGTGTGTAAAACCCTGCACTTGGTGCACCAGTTTTGGCGGGAAAAAAGTACATAACCTCTCTGATTGGTGGATTCAAATTCAGCAGCTCACAGCTGTTTGACTGACTAAGAAACATGCTGTTAACAGCCCCAGTTCACTTGCTGCTGCTGTGTGTGTGTGTGTGTGTGTGTGTGTGTAATTGTGTAATGGGATGATCTCATTCTAAGATTTAAATTCAATATACAGTGGGGCAAAAAAGTATTTAGTCAGCCACCGATTGTGCAAGTTCCCCCACCTAAAATGATGACAGAGGTCAGTAATTTGCACCAGAGGTACACTTCAACTGTGAGAGACAGAATGTGAAAAAAAAATCCATGAATCCACATGGTAGGATTTGTAAAGAATTTATTCGTAAATCAAGGTGGAAAATAAGTATTTGGTCAATAACAAAAATACAACTCAATACTTTGTAACATAACCTTTGTTGGCAATAACAGAGGTCAAACGTTTACTATAGGTCTTTACCAGGTTTGCACACACAGTAGCTGGTATTTTGGCCCATTCCTCCATGCAGATCTTCTCGAGAGCAGTGATGTTTTGGGGCTGTCGCCGAGCAACACAGACTTTCAACTCCCGCCACAGATTTTCTATGGGGTTGAGGTCTGGAGACTGGCTAGGCCACTCCAGGACTTTCAGATGCTTCTTACGGAGCCACTCCTTTGTTGCCCGGGCGGTGTGTTTTGGATCATTGTCATGTTGGAAGACCCAGCCTCGTTTCATCTTCAAAGTTCTCACTGATGGAAGGAGGTTTTGGCTCAAAATCTCACGATACATGGCCCCATTCATTCTGTCCTTAACACGGATCAGTCGTCCTGTCCACTTGGCAGAAAAACAGCCCCATAGCATGATGTTTCCACCCCCATGCTTCACAGTAGGTATGGTGCTCTTGGGATGCAACTCAGTATTCTTCTTCCTCCAAACATGACGAGTTGAGTTTATACCAAAAAGTTCTACTTTGGTTTCATCTGACCACATGACATTCTCCCAATCCTCTGCTGTATCATCCATGTGCTCTCTGGCAAACTTCAGACGGGCCTGGACATGCACTGGCTTCAGTAGCAGAACACGTCTGGCACTGCGGGATTTGATTCCCTGCCGTTGTAGTGTGTTACTGATGGTGACCTTTGTTACTTTGGTCCCAGCTCTCTGCGGGTCATTCACCAGGTCCCCCCGTGTGGTTCTGGGATCTTTGCTCACCGTTCTCATGATCATTTTGACCCCACGGGATGAGATCTTGCGTGGAGCCCCAGATCGAGGGAGATTATCAGTGGGCTTGTATGTCTTCCATTTTCTGATGATTGCTCCCACAGTTGATTTTTTCACACCAAGCTGCTTGCCTATTGTAGATTCACTCTTCCCAGTCTGGTGCAGGTCTACAATACTTTTCCTGGTGTCCTTCGAAAGCTCTTTGGTCTTGGCCATGGCGGAGTTTGGAGTCTGACTGTTTGAGGCTGTGGACAGGTGTCTTTTATACAGATGATGAGTTCAAACAGGTGCCATTCATACAGGTAACGAGTGGGGGACAGAAAAGCTTCTTACAGAAGACGTTACAGGTCTGTGAGAGCCAGAGATTTTCCTCGTTTGAGGTGACCAAATACTTATTTTCCACCCTGATTTACGAATAAATTCTTTACAAATCCTACCATGTGAATTCATGGATTTTTTTTCACATTCTGTCTCTCACAGTTGAAGTGTACCTCTGGTGCAAATTACTGACCTCTGTCATCATTTTAAGTGGGGGAACTTGCATAATCGGTTGCTGACTAAATACTTTTTTGCCCCACTGTAAGTTCATACTCAAGTTTAAAACAACAACTACACTAAAGCTATTCTGTTATACCTGTATGCAAAAAAAAATATTTCATAGTTCAGCAATACTGATCAATCTAATAAACTTAAACCTACACCATCCTCCCTATTCTGGTATTTTAAAGAGTACTTAGCATAAATATTAAGCAACCTAACTAATAGGGTTCCAACTCCCAGCAACAACAAAAATAAATAAATAAAAAATAGGGAACCACCCCTCACGCTCCACCTCATGATGCTTAATCGACGTAATCAACCTTAATTTGATGCAGTGTGAAAAAAAATGCACAGAAATCAATTATTTTTCAAGAAATATTAAATAGATTCAACATCTTTCTTCAACAAAATCGCAGACTGCACAGATGGTACCTTCCCAAAGGAAAAAGTACTATAGCTTACTAGGGTGTGTGTGTGTGTGTGTGTGTGTGTGTGTGTGTGTGTGTATATATATATATATATATATATATATATACACATACACACACATATATTAGACTTAATAGTTACTATATACAGTAATGGAATTCTATTCATTTTGCATCAAATTAAAACTTTGGGTGTCAGATAATTATTTATTAAAAGCTAGACATTTTAAATGAGAATAAGAAAGAAAAGTATGTCTTTGTGCCCCCTTTTCCCTGTTAATGCCCTATCGGCCCCCCTGGCTAAACTTTGCTAGATCCGCCCCTGCGCAGTTACCAGCGTCAGCTACGTAGAAAAAGATCCTCGAGTAGAAAGTAATATTAAATAAATTCTAACAACAGCTTATCAAGCTTAAACGTGCTGCTGTTGTTCAGCCGCTGGTTTCCTCTTTCTGGTGCAAAGTGGGCCAAAAGCAAACTAGAGACAGGGACTCGGGACAGAAAAGCCGATCAGCTGATCGTCAAGCAGTTTCATGATTGACGTAGCAGCAAGAAGAGGCAGTCGTTTGTTAAGCTTAACGCAGGAATGCTTTACAAACATTCAGAGATGGACTTACACACTTGCTTTACTTCTCTCGGGATAACTTTGTCGGAAATGAAATGCCGGGTTGCTAGCGAAGCTCCAAATGCTATCCAGACCACCGACAGGTCCCGCATGCCACAGCCGCTCTATCACGTGATGCATACTGCTCCGACGTGCTAACGTTCTGAGGTGAGTTGCGGCTTGTTGCAAGTGTTGTGAGGTGCTTTCGTGATATTTAATAGATCGGATTACATTTTTTATTTTTCTCCGATATCCGATCCAGTAATTTAGGTCAGTATCGGACCGATACGTAATATCGGATCGGTCCATCTCTACTCTGAACACACCATCCCCACTGTCAAATATGGTGGTGGCAGCATCATGCTCTGGGGGTGGTTCTCTTCAGCAGGGACAGGGAAGCTGGTCAGAGTTGATGGGAAGATGGATGGAGCCAAATACAGGGCAATCTTGGAAGAAAACCTCTTGGAGTCTGCAAAAGACTTGCGACTGGGGCGGAGGTTCACCTTTCAGCAGGACAATGACCCTAAACATAAAGCCAGGGCAACAATGGAATGGTTTAAAACAAAACATATCCATGTGTTAGAATGGCCCAGTCAAAGTCCAGATCTAAATCCAATTGAGAATCTGTGGCAAGATCTGAAAACTGCTGTTCACAAACGCTGACCATCTAATCTGACTTAGCTGGAACTGTTTTGCAAAGAAGAATGGGCAAGGATTTCAGTCTCTAGATGTGCAAAGCTGGTAGAGACATACCCTAAAAGACTGGCAGTTGTAATTGCAGCAAAAGGTGGTTCTACAAAGTATTTACTCAGGGGGGCTGAATAATTATGCACACCCCACTTTGCAGTCATTTATTTTTAAAAAATGTTTGGAATCATGTATGATTTTTGTTCCACTTCTCACGTGTACACCACTTTGTATTGGTCTTTCACGTGGAATTCCAATAAAATTGATTCATGTTTGTGGCTGTAATGTGACAAAATGTGGAAAAGTTCAAGGGGGCCGAATACTTTTGCAAGTCACTGTATTATTGGCATTATTAAGGAGCTGATGTTGAAAATTAAAAAATCTGGAAAAAATACACACCTTTGGGAAGTTTCATTCCATTTGCATTAACAGAACAAAAATGGTTGAAAAAACAAAAGTGAAGTGGCTACAAATGGCCAGGATAGAGCTACTACTTTCCGTGGCTGTTTTGATATCGCTCTCTCTCTCTTAACTGATCAAATCTCGCTGTGGTAGCAGCTTTAAACTCGGTATGACCCAGGTTGATAGAGGGTGCCCAGTCTGGATCGCATTCCAACATTTTGAAGGCTGGTTTTCCTACAAAACACAACAAACGTTAGCCCGCAAAGGCACAGTAAACAAAGCAGCATAGCGCAACAAATTCAATTCAAATCAATATAAGACTTATTTTTTTAACCTACATCAACTATTATGTTATGATAAATTACTTAATAACCACAACAAAAGACTTACCTTTGTGGACATGCTTGGAGCAGACTAACATGTGAGCTGGAGTGTGCTGAAATATTTGGTCTTCGAATAGCTGCAATCCAGACCATCCATCGGCTCTTTGTTACTTCGGAAACATGGCTTGAACAGTTTCTCTTCCACGATGGAATCCAATAAAAACCGATCTGTTTACCCGTCAGCTTCCTGTGGCTGTCATGCGACCGGCTATTGCATACAACGGATGATCTGATATCCTCGTGTTGGTGTTGTTCCCAGACCATCATGAAAATGTTGTTCCAGGTTCAACATTGCAAGTGACCAATCACATTGTTGTGATGTTATTCTTTTGCGCGCCAAGCCATTCGTGCATTTATGAAATTCCAATGTTGCAAGGACAATATCAATTCTGCTTACTGTTTATTAAAGGGTTACGGTTAGGGTTAGGGTCAGGGTCCGTTGATCGGCGGACAGAGGCGGTTTCACGCAGCTTTAGTACAGTTTTATGTTTTACGCCGGTTTTTCCCGAAGTCGCAAAAGTATGACGTCACAACATTCTGATTGGTCACTTGCAATGTTGATCCTGGAACAACATTTAGTATGATGATCTGGGAACAACACCAACACGAGGATATCAGATCAACCGCATACAACAGCTTCTTGCCATTATTTGTGTTTCTTTTTATCGCTGTGTGACTGTTTTCTTGTGAAAGCCTGCGTGCGCTAGTACCACTTGCCACTCGTACCTACAATCCTTTGCGGTTTTGATGTCACGTTTTCGATCTGTATAAGACTTTTAGAAATCCGATGGGATGATGAGAACAATTAATTTTGTTATTCGTTTAATATAAAATGTAAAATATCAGCTAAATTGTCGCTGATATTGCTAAAGTGAAGTTTTTCTCTTTTAACCACAGGCACAATGGAGAGGTGCCATCCACACGACCAAAGTCTGACTCCGAGCCATTACCTCTCACCAAACCGGTGTCTGCAGACTCTGTGGATAAGTCGAGTACAGGTATGTCCATACTACTACATGCATGTCAGATTGCTACAATCATAACCCCTGGTATCAAATTATTTCCACTGTAGCCACATTAAAAAAAATTTAAGTGTATCTATAGTTTTGTTTCCTACTTTAATTATTGTCGGTTGCTTATAAGAAGTCAATAAATGACTTCACCAGAAGATTTTTGCTTTGACAGTAAGTCTTTTTTTGTGACCGTGGTAAATAACATTTCTGAACACAGATTTTTAATTTTTGGTCAGAAAATCACGACTAATTCGTGAAGAGCACCAAAAAAGTGTCACCAAAATACCAACACCATTTATTAAACCAAAGAAAAATAATAATTTAATTTCAGTTCATTTCTGATTTGTTAGTATAGTGCAAAATTGTAACTATAGATGATAATTTTCTCATGTATGGCATGTGTACCTAATTAGCTTAAGCTTGTTAGTCTGTATAAGACTTGAATGCTAGGAGGCCAGTCATAAAGGTTTTCTGTTTTGCTTGCTTTTTCCAGGCTATATATTACCTTTGTGAGCTATTTGCCAATATATGGGCCAACCCATAAAAATGTAAAAAAAGAAAAAAGATGAGACTGAAGAAACACCCTTCAGTCACATTCTGTGTTGATATTCCATAGTGAATCCGCCAGAGGACACCTTGCAACAATCAGCTTAAACAAGTAATCCACGACTTGCTGTGAGAACAAAATAAGCTTCATTTTAGACTGGGTTGTCCTAGCGTTTTAGTAAGAACTCATAAATACCTGTATATTTCTTGTGTCACATGGGTTAGACATTCACTTGGCAAGGAAAAGGTTGCTGATTCACTTTCAGCCAGAGGCGCAAACGTTCTGTGGAGTAGTAGCAGGAAGGACATCCGGCGTAAAACTGCTAGATCAAACATGAACAGCTACCCGCTGTGGTGACCCCCTTGTAGCAAAGCAGCAGCTGAAAGTAGCTTTGATCTAATCAGAGCCTTTTAATCTAAAAACAATTCTTCAGGTCGTTTAGTGACTGCAGCTAAGCAGATCTGGAAACAAAAAAAAAAGAGAACACAACACAAACAATGATCTTACAAGCAGTTTTATCAGTAAAAGCCTGATATCCATTTTTAACTGCACGTGTATGTTAACTTGACATGAGGTTGTTTACATACAACACAATGAACTACAGGCCAGGAAGAATGGAGTTATTGCTGCATTTAAAGTGAACGGTGAAAAACAGTGAGTACTGTGTAACAGCACTTTGCACCTACTCAGCGGTAAACTGCTGGCTTGAATTGTAGCTGAGATTGAACTTTCATGTTTCATGGGTGTGCGTGACAGACTGGCTTCTGGAGACTTGTCGACTTTTAGCACCTCAGCTGTAGCAAACAGTACCCCTGAGTGAAAGCCATTCAGGTCTGCTCTATTAAATCTATTTCAGGAGTCCTTTCTCTGAGACCTTTCAGCCTCCCTCACGGTTCCTCTGTTTTAGGGTCAATATTGTGTCAACCCCACGTGTTTCTCCAGGGGCCAGACAGGAGGATCAAACAGGAGTTACTTCATCATCCAAAAATATGAAAGCTGCCCCTTGTGTCAGTAGATTTAAGTGTTTAAAGAAGACATTTTTTACTGTTTTTATTAGTGCTGTCAAAATTAATGCGTTAACGCACATTAATTTGCTATCACGGTCAACGCAATTACAATTTTTAACGCAATTAACACATCTGGAGTGTAGACTGACTCTAAATCCTTGAAATGCTTCTGTCAACGCATTTCGGGCTGTTTGTCCAAGTGGAGTTACTTTCTCACATGCGCAAATGGACAGTTGATCTGGTAGTGATGGGTAGCTGAACCAATCAACTCAGTTTGGAAGATGATAAACACACATTGGCCCTCTGATGGGAAATTTGAGTATTCCAAAAATAACAAGACAGAACAGTCGACCGACAAAGTATTATGCACATTGTGCAAGAAGGAATTTTCTTTTCACCGAAGCACTTCCAGCTTAAAATGTCACATTGACGCAAAGCATGCGTTAGTCGGGGATGCTGCTAGGACTTTGGCTAACGCGTCACCGAGCTTGCGACAAACCATTCACGGAACATCAGGGACTCAGTGAGTCTACCTCGGAATTATTGACTGACGTAATTGCCAAGTGGACTGCAACAAACTGCAGACCTATTAATATAGTTGAGAACTCGCTTTACATAGCTTTGGTTCCTCGTTTCAAGGACTTGAAGTGCCTCCCCAAGAGTAACAGAGAGAGGGTGGATAAACGTTTACAGAGTTTTTTGTTAACATGAATGTTCAAGATGTTCAGTAAACATGTTAATATTTTCCCTTTTTTCTCGAGTCTGTTTGCTAAAGCAAAATGAATTGTGGTTAATATAGAATAAAAATAAATTATATTTAATCGTGATTAATCAAAATTAATCCACAGTAACCCTGTGATGAATCTGATTAAACATTTTAATTGTTTGACAGCTCTTATATATATTATATAAAAGTGTATACTTACCTATTAGTATATAGGTTTTTTTAAAAAGTTGTACGTCACATCAGAAAACCTTTAAAAGGTTGAAGAAAGCTATTCAAATTATCTGAATATAAGCATACATGCTTTGTGTTTATTCTGAATTTACTTCATTATATTGCATAAATGTCAGTTACAAGCTTAAATATAAAGTCCAGGCTATTGATCAAGTATTACGATTAATCGCGATTAATTCCAGAAAATTGTGAGATTAATTTAAATTAAATTTTTTAATCTATTGACAGCACTAGTTTTTATATATTCTTTTTATATTTTAGTTGTTTGTTTAGCCTTGTGCCTGTGTTTGGCTGATTTCCTGCTTCTGTGTGTGTATTAATGTTGTTAATGAGGCAGAAAATAAACCAAAAGCCAAACTGTTTGTGAGCAGTTACAGTGCATTCAAAGTGAATCAAAGGAAATTATTGAAAGTGTCAGTTCGCTTGTGGATGTTGGGTTTAGTCAAAGCTGAAATGTTGTGCTAAAAAATAATTCTATTATTTCTCTCCCCTCTTTCTCTCTCATCTGGCTTCAACAGATCTGATGAGTTTTGATGACTTGTCGTCTACCTCGGAGAAGCTCTCTCACCTCACGACCAACCGACCAAAGATGACTGGAAGGAGGCTGCCCACGCAGTTTGGCGGAGGACAATTGGTGAGGATGTGCTCAAGCGCTAACAATCCCCCGCTCCCTTTAAGTTGACACTGACCTTTTTTCTTTGGATGGTTATTATGAGGAGCTGTCTCTCTTACTCTCATCATTCTTACCATCTCATGTTAAAAGTTAGGCTGACGTCTGGTAATATAGTTTCTGCAAGTTGGTCTCTATATTTGTTCCTATGTATTATTTATGTGACAGAAGAAATCTCTTCTTTTCTCTGACAACTTTAGTATACAAGCCTTCACCTGATAGTTAAAGAGATTTCATGAAAACAAAGACAAATGGCTTTAGAACAGCAGTCCTTGTTTTTGCTCAAAGCTGGTGCCTTACAAAGCAAACTGCTGTAGATAGCAGGTGTTTGGCTTTTCCCACATTTGGACCACATTCTTGAATGCAACCAAATACTGTTATCATTAAATTGCCATCAAGGTCTTTATATCAGTTTATTTTGATTTCGAGTGTACATTTGTATCATAGGTTTGGTGTCTTTTCTTTTAAAAATCTAACTTCTTTATACCTGCAGACTCCTTGCAAATCCTAACATGACACTAGAGCTAATAGTGTAGCTGTTAACTGTCATTGACAGATGCAATCGTTTCAGGACTCTGCAGCTTTTCCTGTTTTCCCTGTCACAAGCAGCACATTTTATCCCAACATGATTCCACAGTTTGCATTACAGCCCAACAAGGAAGTGAGTGTGGAGAAAACCTTTAAGATTGATGAAGAAGATGCCAAACCAAAGCTAACGGAAACCAGAAAGGTAATTTAATTTCATGTCTGTTTAGAAGAAACCTTTAGTTTAGTAACAGGTGCCCGCTTAGTGACATAACTGCCTCATGAAATGAAGCAAATAATGAATGGTCTTAGCAGATCTTTGGATATAAACCTGTGAAAGTGATGGCAGCTGTTGCCAGTGGCGTTGCTGATGGTAGCACAGCAGTGATGGTTTGTGTTGTGTGAATCTGGTAGGAACTAAACAGTATAGCACACTGCCTGCTTATGTTGAAATCAAGTCAGCATGGTACTCCAGTCCACATTGAGGCTTCTAATGTGACATTGTGGACATTGGTCAAAAGTTGTCCGCCATATTGGATGCGATGCAACTGCTGGTTGTTAGGGAAGCAAGTCGTTGCCATCTCATTGGCAGTAGTTTGAGGTTGCTGAGTAAATCAGTTGCAGAGAAGATGCTGCACCAAAAATGAAATGAAAAGGGATTGTCTTTTTCTTTCTTTAGCTGTTTCATTTTTTAAGGCAGACTGTCTCCGTTCTTGGTTTGTGTCACACTTTTCAGTTTCCCTATACCTCAGAGAGCAGGTGGATAATGTTTATGGACAAATCAAAGACGTCTAATCAAACCACAGCTGCAACAAGATTCTAGGGTCCAAAGCAATCATAAGGAGCTTTCTATATATTTTTCCCTAGGAACTGGTGGTGACCACTCTGTAGGCTTTGGTGACTAGCCTTTTATTCACTATGTTGTCACCATGAATGTCACACATCCAAACTAGCAGATAAGCCAACATCACATGGTTAATGCTGACATGCAAAACCATAACACGGCTCTTTCAGCCTGGTACAAAAAGGTGTTTTTCGATGCATCCTATAAACCTTCATACCAAATGGACCTCTCAGTCATGTTTGTGGTATTTGGTTTCTTAGTTCATAGATGCTGCTTCACAATCAAGGTTGCAAACATTAGGTGATAACTTGGAACTCCACTCTAGTCTTGCTCCATTACTGATGCCAGTGTTGAATTAATAATCTGCACCTCTCACTGTGAGTAAGAGAATTGAATGTGTCAGGAATCTTCACAGCTTTGTGTACTTTGTTAGTGTTAGTGAAGTGATAAATGAAAACAGGCCCAGAATAAATACAGTAAAATAAATTTAATGTTTTTCACTTTTCCTGTTTGCACACAGATGTGCAGCTGGCAGTAAAGAGCTGAAGTGAATGATATTCAGTCACAGTGTATTACTATGTGTTATTATTGCTTCTAGCTTCTCAAATAAGGTCTCTGACCGAGCACGAGAGTGAAAGCAATCAAGTGCACAATCAAAAGGAAGTGGAACATCATTGTTGTTGGCCCTTTTCAGTCATGTTGGCTCACTTTGACCACAGTTTTCAGTTAGATAAAAAACTTTGGGGGGAAAAAAAACGAGTAGAAGCTGTTTGTGATTGGACCGTGGATCGGCTTGTCGTCACCAATACCCAGTCCAGCTTTTGTGGCTCAGTATCTGACCAATACCCAATGCAAGCCTCACATCAGCACATCTGGAGTACATAGCTACATACAGATTCTTTTCAGTGTAACAGTAAAAACAATGTCTTGATTGTATGGTCAGAATAAACCACCATAGTGGAAGTTGTCACACCCGTGTCAAACAAGCTGTTGCTCAGCCTCTGCTACTCCTATTTCTCACCATCACACATTTACAGTTCACATACTCTGATTATTTCCTGACACATTACCTACAGTCTGTTTGTTCATCTTGAGACTTCCATCTGTTTGGTTCCTTTCAAGTCCTCTGCTTTCAGATTTGTCTAATTAAAAGCTAAAGTTATCCCCAAGTTGGCTTTTTAGGGAAAGTTTGGCATGTCACGCAATCCTTTTAGCATTACATCACTTTTTCTGAAAACGCTCACTGAATACAAGTAGCTCCAAAAAACAGCACTTTGTTATTTTGCTTTAAGTCAGTGTTGTTTACCTACATGAAGACACGGTTGTGCGATGGGGTGATAAAGACTGAATATCCCCCTTCACTGGAAAACACATTGTGTAAATCAGCCCCGTGTTTTTCTTCCTACACTGTAGCATTGGATTTAAATTCCTCATCTGCTCTGCTGTCACAGTGGATTTAATTTGAGAGCCTCACCATTAAACTTGCATCACAGATACTTTTCCCTGAGGGTGGAGGTATTATAATGACAAGATAAAAACATCCAATTAAATTTAGTTTTAGATTGGAGGTCAAAACAGACACACAAAAAATAATTATTGCAGAAAATTCTTGTCTTACATTTTTCTCCTCTCATGTCTTAATAGCCTTCCACAAACACCTTATTGTCACCGTCATTCCACAAGCCTGACTTCGGAGACTTCGGAGCCTCTCTGGGCAGCAAGGCGAAGGTGGAGCATGAGGAGTCGAGCTCCCAGCTGGAGGAGCTGAGGAGCCAGATGAAGGAGCTGCAGCTCACGGTGGAACTGCTCAAGTCCCAGCAAATGTAAGGACACATGAGCCTGATAAGGTTTGAGGGCAGGACAGGAATGGAAAGCTAAAATTGTTCTTCAAGGTTCTGACCTTATAAAATAATAAAACATTATTATTATAAATAAAACATACATAAATATATGATTTACATCAAATTATTACGCCACTGCCAAACCCAATACCACTGAAATGGTAATGCGTACTCCTGTCTCTTTGAATTAGCAATAGCTACCGTTTCTGTCGAGCTGATTTATCGCCTCAAGCATTTTCCAACCATCATTCTCTTTAAAACCATCCTGGCTTTTTATAATAAGTATTATAATATGTGTCTTTTGGATTCTGACGACATTAACTCAAAGTTCATTTGAGGCACTGAAACTGGTTCTGAGGTGTGTTTAAAGGAAGAAAGTGTTTAGATATTTATGATATTCGCTGCTAAGGTAGCCACATGCTAAGGTTGCACATCTCTGTTCGTTTATTTCCAGGAAAGAGATCACTGAGCTTCGAGGAGAGCTGGATGACGAAAGGCAAAAGCGTGTGTCCCTGCAGGTAGTATGGCTCGCAACTGAAACACAGGCTGAGCTGTCCACATTCATTAGACCCATTAGTTTAGACAAATATTGATGCTTTTTGTGCACACGTGAACAGCATCCAGCTCCGTACACTAGTGACTTTCTACTGACTCAGTAATAGAAGTTCTATGTGATCACAGCTGGGACCGTCTAAATGTAACTTATTACATCCACTAAATAATGAGTGAACACATGAATGCATGCAATAATTAGTCATTGTTCATTAATGTCAAGTCCTGCTGACGGCAAAACACCAAAGCACTCCAGTCCGTGCGTCTTCATTAAACTCTCCTCATCTGCTGACATCAGTACCAATTGAATATTTTTGCTCAAAGCACATAATGCTGTTTTTGCACTTTCAACCCTGAGGCAGTGTTTCATTTCGCAGTCTATGCGTTGGCATGTGTTGAGTGTCCTTAGTTTATTACCAGTAGCAGATTATTTCCTCTTCCTTCCTGGTCAACACTCACACATTAATGAAAATCAAAATAATAATAAAAAAAAAAACTGGCTGCATTTACGAGTTTTGAAGATTTCACCCCCACAGCATCATGCACACATGAAGCCTTCTGTTTTTTCCCTTTACACGTGTAAAGAAATGTAACTGTTTAATAACACATTAAGCCCTTAAGGGACACACTGCACCAGCTATACACATAACGGTTACTGTCTGTCCTGAGTTGTCCCATCAGCTCATAAAAGCATGAGTGTTGTGTAATGTGTTTGCTAACTCTAAGCTCAGATTATTCAGAGTTGTGTTTATGATTCTTCTCGGCTCCAGTTTGAGCTTCAGATAATGAAAGTAAAGGAGTTTGGGATGGATCAGCATTATTTGGGCCTTTTTTTTTCTGTGCTAATGACAAAAAGCACCTACAATGGACAATGTTTATCGTTAAAACAGGTCGGTTATTCAGCGAACATGTTTAAGTTGCATCGTAGGAACTGTGGGATCCAGGGTTTTGGAGGTGAAAAGAGAACTGTAGTATAACATCTGTGGTGTTTAATCCCACATATTGTGGAATTAAACACCACAGGAATTCTGGGTTTTTCCCTGATCCTGTCAGGAATTCTGCCTTAAACAGACAGGCTCTCTGAGCATGATGTCTGTGAGAGAGACATTAGTAGAGAGGGTTTTTCTGTTAGCTGGTTTCATTATAAATTTCAGGCTGATGTTTCACCAGGTGAGCAGCTACCTGATGGATCCTTTTTTTTTCTTTCTTAAAAATCAAGTTCCGTGCAGAACGTCAAGAATGAATATTTAAATCATTCACTTAAAATTAAAGAAAGAAAACTGATGACCGAGGATGCGCCTCTAGGCTAACTACACTCCCTGACTGTTGAGAACACATTCAGCGTCCATGTGCTGCTCATGTTAAACTGGGAGATTGAAGGTTGGTCCAGTCTGCCCGGCCGACCTTTCTGTCTTCAACAGGGCACCAATATAAATTGCATCACAGGAGGAGGGGTCCCCCGCAGAGAGCCCCACGCAGGGTCAGACTCGCATACAGAGAAACATAACTGCAGATTAGTTTAAGCTCCCCTGCAGTTAACTTCAGCTTCCACCTCAGTTTCCTCATCCTCGTCAAAGACGTTGGCCGTGCCGCTCAGGTTGTCCTCCGGCTCATGCTTTCATTGTCATTCAATTCTCCTAATCCCCACCAGTGGAAAAGCCCCACAGCAGGATGCCACTGTACCTCACAGCAGGGATAATGACAATGACTGACTCACAAGCTCAATCTACTCTGGCAAATCGAATATGGCTGCAGCGCCTTTTCAGTGTGATACGGGGCAAAACATTATGACCAATCACTTAATTTGAAGTTATTTTGAATACCTGCACTCTGCGTGACCTCTGGAGGTCTCTGGCATCGGCTCATTCGCGGCATGTCATGTAAAGTCCTGCAGAGCATGAGCCATAAAATGGGAGAAATCATTGTGAAAGTTACTCCTTACTGTTAGAGCAGATTTGTGTTCCTGGTAAACGGCTGTGGAATTGAACCATTTTGAAATCAGATGACCCTGCATATAAATCTCTGTGTTTTATAATTTACACTTTCTTTTGAGGATTTTTTTTTTACTGCCTCTTTCTCCAACGGTACAAACATTGTGCTACATTTGTAGCCTTGATAACATGTTTTTGGCCTCCTTGGAGAGCTGTGCACAGTGTTGTTCCATAGTTCCTCTCTCTGCATAGCCAAACAGCTACTTCATTGGACACAGTGTAGCTCCATGCATCCCCACCCTACACCCCAACTGTAAGAAGTTTATTTTTTCTTCACAGATGGAGATCGAGAAGCTAAAGCGAACCATCCACTCGACGTGAAACTCCTTGATCTAATCAACGGCAGTCCTCGGGGTCAGCTGCTGGCCTGCCTGTCGATCAACAGGAGAGCAGGAGGGCAGCGACGTATGGATGGTCAAATGGAGGGAGAGAGGGTGGAGAAATCCACCCACCTCAAGCACAATCCTTGTTCAGTGATCTACAAAAACAAACAAACTCACTCTCCATAGTTGTAAGATTTACATTTTGCACATAAGATTTTTTTCAAGCTAGGTGTAAGTTACAGATGTATATGTTCCTCTCTCTCTCTTTTCTTTCTTTTTTTTTTTTTTAAACTTTTGCCAATACAAAAAGAAAAAAAAAACCCGAGGCCTTACTTCAAGCTACTGCGCTGGACTCACAACTCTGCTGCTCTGGCTCTTTTCCAATCACTCTGGCGTTCCTTGAACTCCTCAGGGATGCTCCCAGTACTACTGACTTTGTGTAAAGCAGAGGGTGCTCGTTTTCCTTGCCTAATTTCTTTTTGTTTTTTATAATGCACAAAAATTTATTTTAAACAGATTTGATTATTTGAGTTTTCATCTTCAGATTAAAATGCGTTTTTCTTTCTTGCATGGCGCCTGTCAGCACAGCACCACCACATGGCTGCAGCACGTCAGAGCAAGCTCTCGCGTTTCTTTTTTTGTTGTCTTTTGATGTTTTCTAGCATTCCTACCCAGAATAACACTACTGTGCCTGTTTCAGAAAAAAACAAACAAAAAACAATCTATTAAATGTTTGTAATGGGATCTGGAATATTTGCAGCATGATATTGTATATCTATATTTTTAAATCTACTGACACGCTTAGTCAAATATTATATAGAGGGCCTCTTCTATGCTGGCTCTTCTATTTTTGTGAGAAAAACACAACAAACTTAGCCAGAGTCATAAAATGCAAGAGAGGCGCGAGGAAGGAGGGACTACAGTCTTCTGAAAAGGCAGCCTCATTACGATCATCTCTGCTACTCGCTTGTCTATTCATAGCTCTCTCCCATCCCTATCATTTCTACCTCCGCCTTCCTTACTCTCATCCATCTTTGTTTCCTGCTAAATCGTCTGGTGTCTTTTTGCTCAGCCGACTACCCCTTCCCTCTTATGTTTAGTCTACAATTCCACATTCCAGACACATGGGTTAAACTAACTGGAAGAACGTGATGAAGCGGCGAAATTCACTCACATCCTTTTTTTTTTTCTTCCCCCTTTTTAATCGTCTGATGATAAAACACCGCTGAAGAATGAGATTATCCTGGTGGAAACTGGTGCGATATGGGTCAGCTAGTGTGTTTTTAGCCATGTTAGCATGGATGATGGGTATAAGTGTCATGCAGCTTGATCCGTAATGTTTCAGCAGACTTAAAGTTACATGCATACATACATCCGCCAGATTTGCACTACCATGATTTGAACTAGTAGTTGGTTTGTCATGTTTGTCAGTGTATAGTTACAGCACACTGCGCTGCCACACCCTAGGCTAAATTTTGTGTTTCCACATTTCCACTTCAAATGCCTGCACAACTTGCCACAGCCATGTTTATCATGCACCAATCAACCATAACATTAAAACCATTTTCCCAATATTGTGTCACTTCTGCCTGTGCCACCAAAGTGACACAGAAGAGCTCAGGAGGAGCTCCAGGAAAGACCTGTGGCATCTGGGAGTTGGCGGTGTTCAACGGGTTTCAGATTGGAGAAGTACTTTGAGCACCTCTCATGTGTTTGGTCTATTACAGTAATGATGCCAGAAATCCAACATTTCTTCATAACATGATGGTCAGTGTCGTTCACTTCACCCAGTAGTGGTTTCAATGCAGTGGCTGATTGCTGTATGAGGCATCAAATGAATCAGTCAATTAACTGACTGATGATTAAATTAAGCTTTATAAAGTGAGCAGGGCTGACCACTAGGAGTCTACAATCTGAAAAATTACACATTAGGGGTTTTAAGATGGAGTTAAATAAAAATTAGAAGTTACTGCTTTTTACTGGACATTGAGCAAACAACTGTCGTTAAATCTCAGGCAGTTTCTATAGCTGGAAGTACTGCTACAGTTAAGAAAGGTAACTGGATTTTTCTCACTTGTCATGATGTTTAGGGGTACAGAAATGTAGAGCATGGTATCACTAACGTAGAAGGCCAAACTCAGTCAGTTCTAACTGGAAGCTGAATATATTTGTTCATAGGAGTATATTTCTGCCATAATTTGGGTCCACTTGTCCCTGTAGGGATCATTATAACAAAACATTTTTGTGGAGTTGGGAGGTGCACCATCCATAGTTTCTATGATTCACTGTATGTTTGAGTACACAAATCATCTGAAACCTTTGCACACAGTGTGAAATGGAAATTAAAAACAAAATGTAGAAGAGCGCAAAAACAGCATCAAATGTTGAAACTGAGAACCTTTTTTAAAAGCACTTTATGTCCATGAGTACTTCTTGTAGTTTTGCCTCTGTACACTATCACAGTGGATTTTAAATCAAACAATGATTTTTTTTAACAAGAGTTTTGGATTATTTGGAATTTCTATGAAGTAAAATTTACATATACAGCTACTAGCAATGCCAGTTCCCATACACTGTGCACTGATCAAAGAAGAAGAGGTAATGCAACCTAGTAACAAACATGGCCCTTTCTCAGCTTATTTAAAATTCATTGCTGGTATCAAATTTAAAAGGAGCTTGTAATTTAAAAAACAAAACAAAAAACAGATTTCTCAGTTTTAACATTTCATGTATTATATTGTTTGAACAGTTTGCAGCTGATTGCAAATTGGCTGGGATAAATATTGGCACCTTCAAAGATGGATGCAATGGTTCTCAGCTGGAAAAGGTGGAGGATGTCCAGCTCCAGTTTGGGAATGAATGTGCCTCTGTAATGTATTCATGAATGGAGATTAATAAATTAGAGTTAGGATGAGGAGCTCAATCATTTGAGAGGGCGCACTGCTCCAAGTAGAAAGGAGGCAGTTGAGGTGTTTTGAGCAGTCGGGCTGATGTCTGTCTTCATACTGCTTACGCTCTAGCTCCATTCTGTAGCCCTGACTTTCACAATGTTCAACAGCTTATCTGAGAAACAGAGAGCAGCACAGTACCAAGTGCATCCACCTCTGGCTTCACTGCAAGTTACAGGGATGTTTAAATTCTGACACTCATAAGTTTTGTTTCCAGGTTAGATGTTCCACATTGTGCTACCACAAGGACAAAAACCTGTTACTGTTGTTTGTATCTTTGTCTTAATGTTGTTGTACATATCTCACAAATGTCTTAAAAAAAAAAACATCTCTTTGTACTTTGAAGTCTTTGCCGGGCCTGATTCTGTGTGCATATGCTCGACTGTAACTGTCCATGATTGTGTTGGAGAAGAATCTAAGCCCCACAGTGGCCACTTTGATGCTTTGTGATCTGACCTGAGTGGTCATGCACTCACACAATACATGAATGCCTGGCTTTGAACAAGTGTGGCTCTTAATGCAGTGTGGCCAGGCAATAGGCTAATGTGGGAAACAAGAGAGGGGACGTTTTAGGTGATGGCTCTTTACGGAACATCTGTAATATGACTTTTGCATATTTTACATTCCAGATTTTGACACCAAGAAAATAAGAAATGTGTGCACATTTATAACATATTTTCAAGTGATTTTGTTTACAAGAGCTGTATCCTTGCATGAGCTGAGATTCTTTGCAAAAATGAATAAACATCATCTTTATTTACTGTCACAGATGCTTCCTTTTTCTTTTTTTGTCTCTGCTTTTGAAATTGTATTTCACTTAAAGGTTTGCATGGACCCACAACAATCCTGAGACCTTTTCATGCTTGAGTTCTTTAAAACATTCAGGGAAATATTGAGTGGAAAATATTGACCGCTCACTGAGAGAGTCAGTGAGTTTTCTGAGGAAATGCAGCTTCCAGTGAACTTATCCTCAGCTGACAGATTCTGTCTATAATAGTACGTCTGCTCGTGAGTATGTGCATTTAAATATGCAGGTGTGAACCTGGTGGGTTTAAATAATAGGATATTGTAGACACAAGTGTGGAGTTTGGAGACACAGGATAAAAATTTACATTTCTAATGTTGCCTCAAGACATAGACATGAACTTGTGCCGGAGTTCAGAGTCTATGTTAGTTTACGGCTGCTGTCCTTTTGCTGTTGCGAAAATCTAGAAATCCAGGTGCACACAAACTGACTGTCTTTAATTTATTAAGGCCAGCTTGATTCAGAAAAGTACCAGAAGCTCAAACATTTCCATTACATTTCTTATCCATCCAATCTGACACCAGTATATCACATTTATCACACAATCATCAGACCAAAAAAACAAAAAGGTTTAATTCAGGCCTAGTTTGGTTTGCATTCTTCACACTTCTCCTATATCAGGGCTTATTTGGCCATATTATCTGAGTGGTGATATCTATCATACAGGAGAACACTGCAGTGGCTTCCTGCACCTTAATGACGGCTATACATACAAGTAACTCTGACAAGGTTGCAGTGGTGAGCAAAGCAACCATTATGGCTGGTATACTGGCACCTTTAGTTCATCGCACCTTACTGCAGTATTGCCCTAGAGGTGTCTAGTGGCTGGAACTTGGAGTATGAGCACTCAGTCAGCACTCCTTTCTGGGTTAATAGAGCAGGTCACCTCCTAATCAGAAGGTTAGTGGTTCAATCCCAGTTTGCATGCAAAATATCTTTGGCCAAGATAATAGCCCGAAGTTGCTCTCTGATGTATCTATTTGAGTATTAAGGTGTGTGAATATTAGATAGAAAGCACTTAGAGCATAGATGAAAGTGGTTATGTTAATTGGAAAATGAGGCAAGTTATGTAAAGCGCTATATAAGAACCAGTCCATTTACCATTCACCGCTGAAACAAGGCTGATGTGAGATTTTCCTCCAAAACCTGGTGTTTAGTGGAGCAAAGCGATTTTACTTCATCCACCCTTGCTAATGGAATACATTGACAACAACTTGCATGCACCCAAGTTTCCCTTTTTGCACTGTCACCACTGTGTGTGCCATTAGAGACACCTGGAATAGGCCGCTCCATTGTTTGGATCTCCCAATGCTTCCTCAGCAGGTTGCTAACCACCAGGCAGTCTCCTGGTTTGAAGTCGTGCAGTGCGTGGTCAGCTGGAGCAGCATGTGCATCCTTCACTTGAACCTTTTGAAAGTGCCCAAAACAGTCAGACTCAATAAGCATTTACATCAAAGCCTCAGCCAAGTTGTGACAAGAAATTTTATAAAACTCAAACTCAGATTCACTGTTTTATTTATTTCTCAAAATAACTTTTTTATATCTATTTTTTGAAAGTAAGGAGTTGGAAATAACCCACCCTTTTGTCAACAAGAAAGGTGATTTTCTGGCCATGCACTGTTAGGTCACATTCAACCATTTTCCAAATGGCATCAGCATGATACGTACCCGCAGTGTATGAATTTATCTTCAAAATAGAAAATCACTATGTGAGCGTAGGCTGTGCACTATTATGTGTACTGTAGGTGTGATACCTTCAACCTCAGCAGTCAGAAGGACCTCTCCTGCAAGGTATTACCCATCACCCAGTTATGTTGTCCTTGTTGGGGTGCTCTCTAGTCCAGCACCCCCTTTGATTGCATGGACTACAAATGTTTGAATTATATTGTCATATTCTGGAGCTACCTCTCCCTCTGCCTGTGTGATTGCATCCTCCGGTGTTTGGGCATCTTCTTCCTGCAGCAAGAACTTGATACATGGTTGCCAGGTGGAATCTATTTGTTGATTTCATTGTTCAGATTCACAGGGCAGTTGGTGCCACTGATTAGTGTTGGGAAGGTTACTTTTAAAATGTATTCCATTACAGAATACAGAATACATGCCCCAAAATGTATTCTGTAACGTATTCCGTTACGTTACTCAATGACAGTAACGTATTCTGAATACTTTGGATTACTTAATATATTATCATGATTTTTACAACAATGTGAATGTACTATTGCTGTGTGATTACTATTACTGAAGGTCCGCGACTCCGAACTGTAGTAAAGGGACCTCTGACTAATACAGCGGGGTCCCTGTCGGCTCGTAGCCGAAAAATAGCTTTACTTTGTTGTGTGGGTCAACTTTTATTGACAGAGAGAGGCGTTGAAAGGCTGCTCCAACGGAACTTATTGTTTTCGGAGGAAAACACGAACACGGTGTACAGTCGAGTCTTAATAGCTTACTTACAGCTGGGCTCGTCAGGCACTCTTCTTGGCTGAAGTGGTTATTATTATATTTAGATGCTTCCAGCTCCCGTTTTTCCTCGATGACAACTCGTACCTTTCCACTCCCCTTTTTCTCCCTCCTCGCGCTCACAGACCCATAACGTGTATGGCAGTCCATTCTCCCTGCAACACGGACTACACTGCCCATGATGCTACATTCTTTAGAGCTATGCTTGTAGCATTCTGCCTGTTAGCTTAGCACAACAACAACAACGAAAAGGCGCTCTCTCACCCAGGAAACACACAGTCGCAGAGAGAGAGAGAGCGTCGCCCTGTAACCATGGCAACCATAACGCTGCCGCCTGGAACAAAAGAACGTAGCTGTCAAACAAAACCCAAACAGTCCTGACCCGCGACAATATGAAACAGGAAAGTACCGCAGTGTAATCCATTTATTTCAACAAAGTAACTGTATTCTGAATACCACCTTTTTAAACGGTAACTGTAACGGAATACAGTTACTCATATTTTGTATTTTAAATACGTAACGGCGGTACATGTATTCCGTTACTCCCCAACACTGCCACTGATGAATATGCCAGTCAAACATTCATAATGTATTTCTGGTTAGACGTATCATCCATGCAGCGTCACTATGTGGAAGAAAAGCCTCCAACTCATTAGGGCCATTATGGTTTCCTTGTATATCTGACTGTTAACATCCTGATCATAATTTTTTTATGAACCTCTGTAGGATATTTCCCAGTAACTTTTGCCATGCTGGTGCTAAAGTTTTACCCCTAATTTTAGCACCAGGCACCCTATTTTTGCCATGACTCTGTGTGGTTCGTTGGAATCCAAAAGCCTTAGAAATGGCTTTGACTGATAGATGTCAGTGACTTTGTTTCTCATCTATTCTTGAATTTCTTTATATTGTAAAGAATATAACAATATAACGTTTGTTATATTCTTAACAAACAATATAACGCTAGAGCGTTATATTGTTACTTTTTTTTGCCAACTGATGTTGTCAGAAGTTTTTATACATTTAATGTATATATTGAAAATATATATATTGTGGTAATTTTTTACACTTTTAATGATTTCTCTGAACATACATATACATATAGTCTCAAACATATACATATATATATACTCCCCCACTAACATTTAGTTAAATGTCCCTAAGCAAATTGCACATCAGCGAGTCGCTTTTGGTAGCTATCATTAAAATTATATTATAATTCTCGCTGCATAGTTGACCTGTTAAATTGGCAGAATTGTTAGAGTTTATTTAAACTGGTTTCCTGGTGTAGAGTCAGTTTAGTCCTAAAATTTTCAATTGGGTTGAAGACAGGGGTTTGGGAAGACTATTCTAGAAGCTTAATGTTAGCCTGCTTTATCTATTCCAGAACAAGTTGTGATTAGGAATCACGGTCCTGTTGGGTCTTGTGTATAACTGTACACAACAATTGTGTATAAGTTGTGTATAATAATCTAGCTGTTGCTTTGAGATTAAATGGAAGAATCTGAAGATTGTCGTCCTGTTTTATTATTCACCACATTTTGTGCAAAGTACCAGCACCCTGGTAGCAAAACAGCCTAGAACATGATGCTACCGCATCCGTGCGTGACAGCTGGACGGTGTTGGGAAGGTTACTTTTGAAATGTATTACACTACAGATTAAAAAATACATGCCCCAAAATATATTTTGTAACGCATTCCGTTATGTTACTCAATGAGAGTAACGTATTTTGAATACTTTGGATTACTTAATATATTGTCATGCTTTTTACAACAACCTGAATGTACTATTGCTGTGTGATTTATTTCTATTACTGAAGGCTATTCGCCATAGCAATACCAACTAGATTTTTAAATCTTAATATAAAATGAGTAACAGTAGGGTGGACATTGAGTAAGGATGCACTTTTTGCAGTGATCTCGTTTAGAAAACTATTCTGCGCGTATATAAAACAGGTCAGTGCCTCCGAACTATAGTAAAGGGACTTACTAGCAACTTTGGTAGTGAGAGACAGAGAAAGGTGTTGAAAGGCTGCTCCAATGGAACTTATTGTTTCGGAGGAAAACGTGAACACAGTGTACAGTCGAGTCTTAATAGCTTACTTACAACTGGGCTCGTCAGGCACTCTTTTCGGCTGCAGTGGTTATTATTATATTTACATGCTTCCATCTCCCGCTTCAGGTCGGTCATGTTTTGAAAAATGATTTTTAAGAAATATTTCTTTACGTCATTATGCGGCTGCAAGTAGAGGTGACATGGGCTGTGAGATTGAGAAACAGGCATTAGGGTGTGTGAATGTGTTGATTTAGGAGTGGGGGCTTAGAAAACCTTCTTAGTTGGCACCTTCTCAGTCCATAGTGATGTAAACCTAACTTCACTGTGGACAGTGAGGCAGGTTACTGCTTAAGTCTTTAGAGGGGATGATAGTGGCAGATTTAAAGCATGATGGTACCTTAGCTTTGATGTTGTAAATGTCTTGGTTTGCTTCCTATGTAACCCACGCATGTGAGTGCGTGCACGACCTTCAAGATAACAACGAACACCCTGGGAGGGCTAAATGGACTGGTTCTTATATAACGGTTTTCTACTCAATCCAAGCACTCAAAAGCGCTTTGTTCATTCACCCAATCACTTTTCTAGGCTTTCAGTTTTACCTAACAAACATTCATGCACATTCACACTCTGATGGATGCATCAGAAAGCAACCTGGGGTTAGTATCTTGCCCAAGGATATTTGGCATGCAGACTAGAGCAGACTGGGATTGAAACAACAACCTTCCGGTTAGTAGGTGACCCGGTTTACTAGCTGAGCTACAGACACCCCGCTCCATGTTTTGTAACCATTTATAGTAATCTGCCTTAGCTAACATAACAACAAATGTTATGAATATTCGTGAGTGTAAACAATAAAAGCAGCTTGCAAAAGGAAGGAACTTGAAGTGGGTTGGAGGCAACTGCTTCCCTTTCGTGAGAGAAAACTTGAGCTCTTAGTGATCTCATTCCTGAGTGAGTTTTTGTTTATCCAGCAGTATCAGAGGTGAAACTCTGACATTGTCCAAGCCTGTGACCTGGTGGGGCATCACTGTCATAAGGGACCTTCTGACATACTTTTATAAGCTTCTCACCTAGTGGTTGGCTGAGTGTGATCCCCAAGAAGTGCCGAAGGCTTCAAAAGGTGTTAAGAGTTAACAGCTGGGCCTTTGGGGAATTTGGTTACCTCTTCTGCTGTGATGGTCTTAATGGCCGCCCGCATGCTCTGAAGTTCAGTGATGGAGAAGTGGCCATTGCCTTTTTTGAGTATAGACAGATTTGTCTTTTTTTTTTTGCTTGCAATGATTTTCTTCTTGTGCCACTGCATCACCAGACCTGGACACATAGACCTGGACTCACAGAAAAGATCTGACCTCTACATTCAACCAAGTCCATGCCCACACTAATACTTTTTCGTTTGAAAATGCATCTTTTTCTCTCTGTTTTGGCCTTCCATCCACATTGGGACAGCATTTTCAGTCAAGGAAAACGCAGCGTTTTGAAAATGCTCTCCAAAGCAGATACATTTGAAAACGCGGTCTTCGCTTCGCAGCGTGGACAGCAAACCCGGAGCCTTTTCGAAAACTATGACACATTTTAGTCATGTGATGCAGTCATGTGACCAATTAAACTAAGATAGCGGAGGGCATTATACAGCAGTCGTTTTGTTTGCTCTCAATTTTGTCAGCCCTATTAAAGATTAATATCAGTTTGTACATGCTTCCAATAGCTTTTCTTCATATTCTTTAATTCTCACTTGCTTATGCAACTTTGTACTTTTGTGTACTCACAACAACTCCACCTCATTATTTGTCCATTTAAAAAACTCAACATTTTGTTGTGACGTTTCAAAGAGCCGGAAAGTAAATGAATGGCAGACAGAAATGAGGTAGGTCAAATCGTCTGGCGTTTCATGCATGCACAGTACTGGAACATAAGCATTTTCAGCCGTTTCAATGTGGATGCACAACTCTGTGAAAACGAGTGAAAACAACAGTGTGGACATGGAGTGTTTTCATACAAAAGCGCTGTTTTCAAATTTATCCGGGCTAGTGTGGACGTAGCCCAAGGTTTACGTCGGGTTTGGACATTGGCTGTTCTGGGAATATCATCCACACACTTAAACTGATAATTTGCTTTCTACATCCACAAATCCACTAGGGTCTGATTTCATCATAACTGGGCATCTGTGTGGCTGTCCAAGGTAGGAAGGGGTATAGCCTTGTAGGTTTTGTGTCTGTTTCAGTACATGTTGTTGAGAACATTTCTAACCTTTGCACGATCATTGCATTTGTCTGCTTCTGTCACTGTTGGCATCCATTCAACCTCTGTCTGCTTTGACCCCCTATGACCTTTGCTCACTCGTAGTCATGTTCCATTTTTTTATTTTATGTAATTTCAAAATAAGTAATGCATTTTGGGTTTTTCCAGTTTAAACCTATAAACAACTTTAGATTATCAAGAACAGTGGAATACCAGGAGTAGTACACTGTGTTTGTTCATAAAAATCTGGACACTTTGTTGACATAAGGTGGCTTTGTCAGGGTTAGTCTTGAGCCAACCGTCATTCCTTTTTATGCTATATTTATAGTTTTCAGGAATCATTCTCCAAGCTCCTTGAATTACCTTCCAAAGCTCTTCTTTGGATGTTGGCTGCCTTTTGTTCTTCTCATTGTAAAGACAATCCCACACCATGACTCAAAGTGTTCCACTGTGTGTAGTTTTATTCAGGTGGGCTTTTACCACAATGGTAGTGTGTTGAGATTATTGACAGCTGATTGACAGATGGCATTGCATGGTGGATCAAATATGATGGTTATCTTTTGATAATAATACCACTGGCTGAAATGCAGCCTCAGAACCTTGACAGATTTTACTGATGGCTGTAGAGTAGACACAACTGTAAATCTCTTCTCACCTTCTCTGTAAATAGTGAAAAAAATACTATTTTGTGCCTGTGAAAGTGTGTTATCTTTGTCATTTTCAGAGACTTAACCAAAAAAAGAAAAAAAAAAAGAAACCCAGGATGAATGATTTCTTTTTGCAACAGCCTCCTACTAACAAAGTAATAATTCAAATTTTGTATAGAGAATTTCAATAAGCATAGGGAGGCTTTACAAAAAAACAAGCAAAAAAGAAAAAAGACAGTCCAGTGATGGGGCTGAGGATCTAGCCACTGTGTACAGAAAGTGCTGCAACAGGTTTTAGCTGTAAGAGGTCTTTTAGCTCAGAAAGTTATATTCATTGCTGTTTTAAAAAGTACTGCACATGATCTGTCTTCATCAATATAGTCTAAGTAATCCTGCAGGGCTAAGTACATTAATCTAAATTCATTCCTTTAGTGGCTATGCCTTCTGCAAATCATAGGTTTTGAGAGGTTTTCAGCTCTGTTGTTATGAGCCACAGAACGGTTAACTCTTCACTGTGAAATTAAGATGTTCCAGTGTCTGTGGATATAAACTAAGGGATTTGTTTATTTTGCTAGATAAATCTATTGTAATGAAATCTATTGTATGATTCTAAAACTAAACAGCAAAGATTATGGTTGAAGTTCAACATCCAAGAGGGGAATAAAAGAGTTTTAACTTTAATGTGGGGTATGTAAATTTATTTTTAGGAGGGTTATTATGTCTTAGTGACCAGTGATTATTATCATTATTATTACATTTTAAATAATTCATCTTCTTGTTTTTTTTGGTGATGTTTAGGTTCCCTGATGTCCCTTTTACTTCCTGTCGATTTTTAGTTTTCCTTAATAATTGTAATAATCTGCTCTACCTTCTTTAGTATAACTCATGGGTTCTTAAGCTTTTTACCTCAGGGTACAACACTTCCACTATAAAGTGACCTGACTAAATGACTAAAACCTTGTCAAATAAACATGATGATGACACGATCCAATTACAAAGATATTAATTTATTATGTGTATGTGAAACTGCACATAAAACAAATGCCAAACAGGTTAACAATTCATGGAACAAATCAAATGGCAAGTAGAAACTTAGGTTAGGCTTAGGCTTAGGTCAGGATTAATAACACAACAGCAATGCACCATTCGTGACATCAGTGGACTCTATTGTTTAGACTCTAGCTGCAAAGAGAAAACTGGACTACTTTTTATTCTTTTCAGAAGCTGATGCTGTATGTCTAAGGCCATGTCCATGATACTTTGGCTCACTGTGTCGTTTGAAAGTGGGATGGTCAGTATCTTCTTTGCAGCAGCCTCTCCGATCATCTCACAGCACATATGTACAACGGCAGGCAAAATCAACTCCTCCACTATAGTGAAAGACTTTTTACTCTTTGCCACAAATCTAGACATGGGGCTTTTAAGTGATGTAACCATCCATTCTAAAATGTCAACTATTGCTGGAAAGAAACCAAGTTCCTTTTTTGTTTTCTTTTAAACATGCTTTTTTGTAACTTCAAAATAACATTTAAAAGTACCCGTCTTCACTCAGCATCTCTCAATCGTTTAGCCACTGAAGTCCCCAAAAATGCTTTTCTATAAAAAGGGGGTTGTCAACTTCATTCCCAACTGTTTGATGTTTAAACCATCTCCCTGAAAAATGCTTGCTGGCAAGCAGAAGAACTGCTGAAAGATGCCTGCCAGAAAAAATGGCATCTGAACCTGCTGGGTTTCCTGGAAGTATCAGCAGGTGATGAGAGGGTACTCAGTGGGAATCTGACCACTGGTCGAAACCAATGTGTTGTTCCCTGGAAAGCTTCTGACATCAGGGTCAGGTGTTTTAATTCTGTGAGGTGAAGTTCGATTCTGTCTGACACACCTGAACAGAGATAGGCTGTAATGGCTTACAAGCTGTGTTACTGCATTACTAAACTATTGAGATTTTGTTTGTGAGAGTTTCTAATGACAATGACGTAACCACTTGCGACGCCCGTGGCAGCAACAGACGTGTGTAGATCAACAATGGATAATATGGAGTGCGGGAGAGTACAACCATGCAGCGTTTCAAGTGTGGACGTACTTACTTTACTTTAAGTTTTAGTCTGTAAAAAGTGACAAAAATATTAGCGTTCGCTGTACAGTACAGTGAAAAATGAAACTGTACTCTAAAGGCACCATGGAAATATCACATTCCTGTGGCGGCTTGCTAGGTGGCTTGATCTCTCCACTGAGATGACCGCTACGGCACCGGGCAAACCTCCACCTGCCCTACTCCTGCTAAACAGGTGACAATAGATTTAAGAGCAACACTACTTAGTGCCTCTGAATCTTTGATTTTATTTATTTTTTGCTGTGTTTTATTTGAATCTATTGGAAAGAGTGAGTGTAAACACAAAACATTATTTTATTATGAATGCTGGAATATGCAGAAAAAAGGTTTAAATATTAAACAATTTTTTTCAAGTCAAAGATAGTTGCATAAAATTAGATTTTTGATTATTGCAATGTGCATAAAATTAAAAGATTAAAACTCATAAAACAATTTATAAAGAGGCTATTCATTTGATTCAATTTTATATGATGGATTATGGATAAAAATAGAATTTTGGTGAAAGGTCTATTGCTTTATTACGCATTCAGGTTGTGTATCATGTTTTTAAAAAGTAACTAAGTAAGTAAGTAACTAATTACTTTTTAAATGTGTAATCAGTAAACTAACAGGATTACTTTTTGGAGAAGTAATCAGTAAATAGTTACTAATTACTTTTTTCAAGTAACTTGACCAACACTGCTCAATAATAGAATAGACTACAATAGAAACAGATGGAAATGAGATGCAAATACAGAGGAGACTGCTGGAGAATAGATGTGGCAGCATGAACACAAGTTATACCAGTGATTCTTTTTTTTTTTTTTTTTTTTTTGTGTCCCGTTTGGATCTTTAGCCATCAGAATTGTTGTCTTAAGGCCAAGAAAGATGCCAAGAGGATTTATTTTACCAAGTGGATCATCATGGCCTTGCCATATTGGTCCATTTGCTTGACCTTTATTATAATTATGAATTTATTTTATTTTCAGTTGCTACAAATGGGACAGACATGACTGGGGTATAGGACAGGGAGAAAGAATGAAAGAAAGAGAGGGAGAGAAAGAAAACCAAAGGGGAGAAGAGACGGTGAGAAGGGGGGGGGGGAGAAGAAAGAAAAAAAAAAAGAAAGAAAGAAAAACAAACAAAACACCTGGATCACCTGTATGGAGAAAAAAAAACAGAAGAGAAAGCAAACAACAAAGAGCAACATAATAAAAAACAAAAAACAAAAAAAAAAACAGCACCATCACAATAAACTAGCTAGCAGTAGATAACAGTAGATACTAAATAATAAACAATATTGTGCCACACGCAAGATAGACAGTATACCAGTGATTCTTAACAATGGGGCCAAGTGGGCCACGGGCCACACCTTGAGGGCTGCAAAAAAAAAAATTTAGTTTTACAACTGTGGGTCGTGAGGGCTGTAGGACATCATAAGTTATTAATTGAAGACACCAGGGACTACTGTTATCCATGAAAATCTACAATACAGCTTCCCACCACTTGGTGGGAGTTGTCAATCAGCCTCAATAAGCAAGCAGAAGAAGATACTCTGCCCACCATTTGCAGTTAGCAAAAGATATAGAGAAGTTCTTAAACTGCCAAAAGGCAACAAAGTATGGGTTTGTGAATGGGTTTGTGAACGGAGGAAACGAGGCGTACTGTTAAGAGATATATTCTAAAACACTTCTTCAGTAGAGAATCAAAGAAGAGAAACACGCAGATTTTCTTGCTAGCAAGGGCAGCCTCCAGAGCTCTCACACACAGAGTGAGGCTCCAAGATTCGCACTGAGGACTGCCCTGGTCTTTATTTATATACTTAGTGGGTGTGGTGTGTGTGTGTGTGTGTGTGTGTGTGTGTGTGTGTGTGTGTGTGTGTGTGTGTGTGTGTGTGTGTGTGTGTGTCAGAGTGTGACCCCATAAACGACTTCCCTTAACCTGCTGGTCTGGAAAGTCCACCAGTTCATCTATATGTAAAAAGGCACTTAGACTAAAACTGACACAGCTACGTTAATCCTACTGTAAAACAATAAGACAAGGTACGACCTTTCCCATGCTCCTAGGATGTGGGGGTGAACGCCAGAACACCCTGGAATGTTACAGACTTCCTAGGATGAGACATTCTTTCAATATGCCACCAACTATATACTTCTAAACACAAATGATTACATGCAGTATTCTACCATATGCAAACTTATATAATTAAAAGATTATACTGACTACTAAGTACAATTTTCCATTGACACGTACCCAAGAGTCCATTGTGTTTAGTGTGGACCAATGCTATAATGCTATCCAACTAAGCACTGAAGCCTTTGATATTAAAATGGCATCTTGAAATCAAAGATCCCGCACTCGCAGGAAAGCCAGTGGAATATTTCAAGAGGAAAGTATAGTTCAACTGAGAAGTTATTGTGAATCCCTACATAAATTGTCAGTCTCTCCACAAAATAATAATGGGAACAGTTTAAACCTGTGTGTTGGTGCT
This sequence comes from Simochromis diagramma, assembly GCF_900408965.1. NCBI lineage: Eukaryota > Metazoa > Chordata > Actinopteri > Cichliformes > Cichlidae > Simochromis > Simochromis diagramma. Next base: position 4,701,501 of record NW_024386757.1, on the reverse strand, counting down.
AGTGTAAATGTGTGTGGAAGCAGAGTGGACATTAGAATTAAATGTAGGGACTATGACTGGTAAAGGGAGAGAGCTGGCTGATATGATGGAGAAGAAGGAAGGTAGATGTAGTGTGTGTGCTTAAGACCAGGGCCATCAAGCTATTCTACCGTGGTGCAGATAGGTAGAGAAATGGAGCAGGTGTAATCTAGAAGGAAGAGTTTGTGTATAGTGTTGTGAAGGTGAAAAGAGTGTCAGACAGGATCATGAGTTTGAAGCTGCAAAAGAAATTGGGTGAGTATGTCACACAGGTTTGGAGGTCAGTTGGAGTAAGTGAAATGGAAGTTGAATGTCGTGATAGAGTGTCCTCAGAGGAGATAAAGTGGTGACTGAAGCAGGTTTTTAATGAGTATGTAGATGATGAGGAGGTGGTGGGTGAGTTTGGTGCTAAGGAGAGAAATGCTGATGACGGGATGGGTCCACACAGATGGACTACATCTTACACAGTCAGTGCTATCTGAAAGAGACTGTGTTTAGTGCTCATTGGTACATACACACTGCATGCAGAAAAAAGTGAAAACATTATTAGCAGCTCACTTTATCACAGTGCTGTCTTGGGGTCAGCATTTACTCAGCTTTAATATCACTCTGGGCTATTGGCTAGCTTAGCGTTAGCATGCTGTTTTTGTCCCGAAGCAGTCTCCACTTTACCATTACGCTCTCATCCTTTTGTTCAATAAAAATAAAAGTCATGTCCATGTTTTTTTTACTCAAAGTTAAATGGTGCATGTGGCGGAGGTGTGGTTCCGGGCGCGGCTGCAGGAGAGGAGTGGTGCAGTGAGCTCAACGGGGCGGTGCTGGAGACGCAGGTGAGAACAGCTGATGGCGTTTGGACTGATGATGGTTTCCTTCCCTTTTATAGTGAGACGGAGAGGAGCGGAGAGGGGGCTGGAAATCAGCTGAGACCGGAGCTGTCAGACTGTGGTCGGTCATAACATCTGTAAACTATAAATAAACGTGGCATCTGGCGACAAAACAACTGTGCGTGTGTGTACGTGTGTGAAGTGCATTTCACAAGTGGTGCCCAAACCCAGGATGCCGTGGGGATGTCTGACCCACAGGCTGGGCCGCCCGCCCAGCCTTTGCAGTTTCTGGCGCAAATGCTGGTGGAGATGGCGAAGATGAGCCAAGACCAGGCGGCGGCCCAGCTAGCTCACCTGGCTAAGCTGCAGGAGCAGGCGGACCGGCAGACCCAGGTTCTGGAGCGACTGGTTGGAGCCGCTGCTCCGTCGAAGCCCCCCCCCCCGCTGTTGGTGGCGATGCCCCAGATGGGTGACGGGGACGACCCCCAGGTTTTCCTGGAGACTTTTCGTGCCACGGCAGAGGCCTGCCAGTGGCCGCGGGTGGAGTGGGCTCCGCGTTTACTTCCTCTGCTGTCGGGAGAGGCTCAGGCGGCGGCCCTGAGCCTGCCGCCGACCTCGAGGAGCAGCTTCCAGGACGTGAGCCGGGCGGTGGTGGACAGGATGGGACTCACCCCTGAGGATCATCGCCGGCGGTTCCGGGCCTGTCGGCTGGCCGCGGAGGATCGGCCGTTTGCTTGGGCCCGGAAGCTGCACGATGCGGCGGTGCGCTGGCTGCAGCCGGGATCATCAGAGGGAGAGACGCTGCTGGTGGAGAAGGTGGTGCTGGAGCAGTTCGTGGAGGGGCTGCCTGCGGAGACGGCGAGATGGGTCCGGTGAGTCTGGAGGTCGCGGTAACGTTGGCGGAGGACCACCTTGCCGCTAGAGCGGGGGAGCCCGGGGACGTCGGCCGGAGACCGAGCAAACAAGCCCCAGTGCTGGCACCGAGGCACCGGGTACCTGCGCCAGGGCAGGCGGAGCGGGCGCCGGCGCTGAGCCCCACTAATCCTTTTGCTTCGTTTGTGCCTTCCCAGGGATCAGAAATGAGCAGTGCCGCCCTTGAGCCACGGAGAGCAGCACAGACACTGGGGCAGGAGTGCTGGAAGTGCGGGCAACCGGGACACCTGAGGAGGGACTGTCCTCTGATGGAAGTGGGGCAGGTGTTCCGCGTCGCCGGTGCCCCAGCACCCTCTCCCGGTCCAGGAGGGACATACAGCATTCCGGTAAGGACTCGAGGGGGTATACGCCATGCTTTGGTGGACACGAGCTGTACGCAGACCCTCGTGCACCAAAGCTTGGTTCGCCCCGGGGCATTGCTGGAGGCAGAATGGGTGGAGGTGAAGTGTGTTCATGGTGATGTTCACAGGTATCCCATAGTGCTGCTGTTATTAAAGTATAAGGGCAAAACGCATAGAGTAACGGCTGTGGTTAGCCCACGCCTGTCGCATCCTCTAATTCTGGGTACGAGTTGGCCGGGGTTTCATCATCTGTTAGGGCAGTATTCGGGGATGTGATCACGACCGTTAGTAGCGTGTAGTGTCTGTGCGGCGCTCAGCGGTGACGCGGGGTCGTCCAACACTGACTCCGGGGAGGGGGAGACAGCGGGTCCTTCATGGGAGGCCCCGCCGGCTCCGGAAATTTCCCCCATGGGTGATTTCCCACTGGAGCAGTCTCGTGATGACACCCTACGCTCAGCCTTTGACCAGGTGATTGAGATTGATGGTCACGTGGTGCGCCCTGAAGCTGTGCGGACCTACCCGCGCTTCATTTTATTAAAAGATAGGTTATATCGAGTGAGTCGTGACACTCGCACGGAGGAGACACACACCCAGTTGTTGGTGCCGCAGGGCTGCCGGGAAATAATTTTCCAGGCGGCTCATTATAACCCCATGGCAGGACATATGGGATACGAAAAAACTCTGGAACGAATAACGGCCCGATTTTATTGGCCGGGCATCCGAGCGGATGTGCGCCGCTGGTGCGCGTCCTGCCCGGACTGCCAGCTTGTTAATCAGCCGGCCATACCAAAAGCGCCTTAGAGGTCCCGTTTGAGCGCATTGGCATGGACCTCATCGGGCCGTTTCATCGGCGTGCACGCGGCTACCGCTTTGTATTAGTCCTGGTGGATTATGCAACGCGGTACCCGGAAGCTGTCCCACTGCGCAACATCTCTGCAAAGAGTGTGGCGCAGGCACTGTTTCAGGTCATCTCCCGAGTCGGAATCCCGAAAGAGATACTGACTGACCAGGGCACGTCGTTCATGTCTCGCACACTGCGGGAACTGTACGAATTACTGGGCATTAAATCTATTCGGACCAGCGTCTACCACCCTCAGACGGATGGGCTGGTGGAGCAGCTGAATAAGACTTTAAAGTCCATGATTCGTAAGTTCATTACCGAAGATGAACACAATTGGGATCGCTGGCTAGATCCTCTGTTATTTGCAGTGCGGGAGGTGCCCCAGGCCTCCACGGGATTTTCTCCCTTTGAACTGCTGTTCGGAAGGAAGCCGCGTGGAGTGCTCGACCTGATTAAAGAAAGCTGGGAGGAAGGTCCGAGCCCCGCCAAGAATGAGATTCAGTACGTGTTGGACCTGAGAGCAAAACTCCACACTTTGGGGAGGTTGTCACTGGAGAATTTGCTCCAGGCTCAGCAGCGTCAGCAACGCCTGTATGACAGAGGGGCTAGACTCAGGCAATTTTCACCGGGAGAAAAAGTGCTTGTATTACTCCCTTCTTCTAGCTCAAAGTTGCTCGCCAAGTAGCAAGGACCGTTTGTGGTCACATGGCGAGTTGGGGACGTTGACTATGAGGTCGCTCGGTCGGACAGGGGAGGGGCCACGCAGATTTATCACCTCAATCTCCTTAAAGAGTGGAGAGAGGCTGAAACCGCTTCTCTGGTAAGCCTGGTTAAGGAGAGAGATGAGTTGGGGCCGGAGGTACCAAATTCCATCATCCCCGCCTCCGTCCCTTTTGATGACCATCTCACACAGGCCCAGAGAGCGGACGTTGTCATGTTACAACAGCGTTTTGCTGATGTGTTCTCCCCCCTGCCTGGCCGAACGTCTCTCATTGAGCATCATTTTGAAACTCAGCCTGGCATGACGGTGCGTTCAAGGCCCTACAGGCTTCCTGAGCATAAACGACAAATTGTTCAGAGGGAATTGGCTGAAATGCTGAAAATGGGAGTGATAGAAGAGTCGCACAGCGCCTGGTGTAGCCCCATCTTTCTTGTGGTGAAGAAGGATGGGTCTATATGGTTCTGTGTCGACTATCGCAAGGTGAATGAAGTGTCATGCTTTGATGCTTATCCCATGCCCCGGGTCGACGAGCTCCTGGATCGGTTGGGCACGGCCCGTTTTTTCACGACACTGGATTTAACCAAGGGCTACTGGCAGATTCCCTTATCTGCCGAGTCCAATGAGAAAACGGCCTTCTCCACTCCGTACGATTTGTACCAATTCGTTACGCTTCCGTTTGGCTTGTTCGGAGCCCCTACCACCTTTCAGCGCCTCATGGACCGGGTGCTGCGTCCGCATGCTGCATATGCTGCCGCCTACCTGGATGACGTGATCATCCACAGCGACACCTGGGCGGAGCATGTGCAGCGGGTGGCCGCGGTCCTGGAGTCCCTGAGGAGGGCGGGGCTCACGGCCAACCCGAAGAAGTGTGTGGTTGGACGGAGGGAGGTACAGTATCTGGGGTACCACTTGGGGGGCGGGCAGGTGCGTCCACAGGTGGAGAAGACCGGACGGCTCCCCGGCCTCAGTCGGGCGGTGGGGGTGTGTGGCGGAGGTGTGGTCCCGGGCGCGGCTGCAGGGGAGGAGTGGTGCAGTGAGCTCAACGGGGCGGTGCTCGAGACGCAGGTGAGAACAGCTGATGGCGTTTGGACTGATGATGGTTTCCTTCCCTTTTATAGTGAGACGGAGAGGAGCGGAGAGGGGGCTGGAAATCAGCTGAGACCGGAGCTGTCAGACTGTGGTCGGTCATAACATCTGTAAACTATAAATAAACGTGGCATCTGGCGACAAAACAACTGTGCGTGTGTGTACGTGTGTGAAGTGCATTTCACAGTGCAAGTTGAAGAATTATAGGTAAACATGGAGTTGAGGAATTTTGAGGGTCTGGGTGGATGGTGACTGGGAACATACAGCTGAGGTGGTCAGGGAGGATGCCATGAAGGTCTTCAATGTATCCCCAGAGACAGAGGATGGAGGTAAAGGAGATTTAGTGGTTGAAGTAAAGGAAAGTATTCAAAGAAAGAGGTTAGAAAAAAGTAAATAAGAGTACAGTCAGGAGTATAGCAAAGAAAGAGGTAGCAAAGATAAAAGAGGCTTATAGTGAGCTGCATGTAAGCCATGACAATAAAGAAGGAGAAAATGGTTTATACTGACTGGCTAGGCAGAGAGATTGAGCTAGAAATGATATGGAGCAGGTTAGGGTCAATATATAGATAGAGATATAAGTGTACTAATGAGTTAAGAGACTGTGTTGAGGAGATGGAATGAATACTTTAAGCCATCTGTCCTCTCTGTCCAAAATGTGAACATTGGCATCCTCGAAAGAGTACAGCATAATGCTGCATAATGCTGTACAGTGCAGCGAGGAATGACCAGACCTCTACCAGACAGTCACTTCACAAGTGCATGGCACAACATAGAAGAGTCACCTCCACAGGACAAGACTCAGCAGTCCATCTGCATCTTAAGGATAAAGGACACTCTTTCGAGGATGCCAATGTTCACATTTTGGACAGAGAGGACAGATGGTTTGAAAGAGGAGTGAAAGAAGCCATCTATGTCCACTGTGAGCGACGGTGGTTTACGACACCAACTGTCTGCCATCTATAATCCAGTTTTGAGTTCCCTCCCCAGACGCCTTAATGCCCACTCACATCCTGGGCCATCTGACCTCAGGAATTCGCATGATAAGGTGGGGCCAGGTTTCACAATGAGCTCACCCGAAACCCTGGCTGATTGGGACCCACACCCATTCTCACACCTTGGCTCAGGTGATTAGAGGATCATCAGGGGGTCCTTTTGTCCCTCTGTGGGGGGATACTCCCACTAGGTTTAAATCTGGGACTCCCCACCATTGGACCTTAGAACTAAAGAAGCTTCTCGGATGAGAGGTGAAACGTCTTCAAGCAACTTAAAGAAGTCCAGACGCTTTTCTTTGCAAGCTCCTTTGACTATATTTTAATAACATATTCTGTCATGAGCTAGGGTCGTCAGGGTTTTCTCTCCCTCTTTTGCCATCTCTTTTGCCTCCTTTTCTCCTTTGCTGGTTTCTGACACACCCTGTTCTGACACACCTTTGGAGTTGTCAGATTCGTCAGAGCCTAAATAATTCAATTCAATTTTATTTATATAGCGCCAAATCACAACAAAAGTCGCCTCAAGGCGCTTCATGACTGAAGCTGTCAAATTGGGGAAGATGCATGTAGACATGAGAAGAATGAGGAACAAATCTGAGAGGTTATTTTGAAGACCCTGTCTAAATGAATGGGGAGCTTTAATTTTGATTTTAGTTCTCATAGGTACATAAAGACTGCATGCAGAAAATTATTATTAAGGTGTGGCATCCACTTTTTGTTCTCGTCAAAATAACATTATTAAGATAAGCTCCAGCCCCCCTTTGATCCTGACATAGGTGTTAGAGGATGGATGGATGGATGGATGGATAATGGCAATAGTATCAGCTCTAATGAATAGTCTACTTTCTTCTTTCTGTTGTTTCACTTGTCTTTCTTTTTTGTTTGGCCAGTGCATAGTTTAATGCATCTGATCCCTTTACTTTTTTGTTCTTTATAGTCAAATGTATATTCATCCCACATTTACCTCCCATATACTACGTTATGTTTGTTCACCACCATAGCTTCGATAAAGACCTCTGGCCATATTTTACAAGTAAATTTATAGCTAAATATATGCTTTCCAGTTGGTTCACTTTATCTCATGTGGAACAGTGAAAAAAATATAAAAAATTTGACAGCTCCTATTATATGTGTACTAATTAATCCTGAATATGTTTTATGAGTATGTCCCAGTGCCTCTCCACCTTCACTTGCTGTCTGGTATTTTATCTTGGTACTGCTAGGAATTTAAAAATTAGGAGGGTTTTCTCAGCCTCAGTCTCTGAGTTGACTTGAGAGTGAACCTCTGAGAGACTGAAAGGTGTTGAAACAGGCCAGCGTGACTAAACACTACATAACAGACCTAAGCAGACAAGCATGATACAGTGATACAGGTTTTCTATGAATATAAAACAGAAAAAAATATTTCAGTCAGCTGCTCTGAGCTAAATGCTCCCTCAGGAGATGTGGAAGTGGGACTCATCAATGACAGAAATCATCTTTTTAAAAAGATTAACTGCTGTCAAATGTAAAGCTACCATAAAAAATGGCAACTACATGTAAATGATGGCTGTATTTTGATGTCATCATTTTGGGCTAAACTTGAACATTTTAGCCACTTTAGCATTTTTTTAAGAGTGAGGAGGGGGCGTATTCAGTTAGCACACTGCTTCAACAGCCTGTGTCGCCATACCATGAGCCACTTTGGGTGGGATTAATGTTTAACATGGGAGCCTGCGGGGCTTGGCTTGCTGTTGGAGCAAGCCTCATGTGGCTATAAGAGGAACTTTGCTTTGAGTTCATTGGGGTTGGGGTGGTGGCGCTGTGATTGTCACTGTTTCCTCTCCATTTAATCAAGAATTTAGTCTGTGTTATGCAATCCAATAATTTAAGGACAGTTTTAAACATTTTGCTTATAAACCCTAAGTCATATAAAGTCAGTGAAGTCTTCTATACACTTAACTAAATTGAGTCGCTGATTGTATGACAGTAAAAGTACGTAAAATCTGGGTCACTTCAGAAATTCAGCTGGGAACTGATGATTTATAAATATTCCAGGATCTCTCTCTGGAAAGATTTAAATACTTACGTACAGCATGTAAATTGTTACATTTGTGACCCCTGGTTACACCAGATGGCTAAAAAGGATGTGCCTGTATTTATGTAAAACCATGACCCAAGCTGAGATCACAGGATACAAATCCATTATGCCTTACTTGATGCATCAGTTGATCCTATTTTAGAACAAAGGACAGTGTTCTACTTGTTTGTGCATTCAGTGTAATAAATGAGCAGACAATCACTTGAGGCAGCTCGGCATCTACAAAGAGCTTCTTAGAATAAATGTTCTTTGGACTAGCTTTAATTCTTCAGAGGAAGAAAGGTGGTTGATGATGGTTCGATCACGTGTGATTGATTCCTTGGCAGGAATTGTTGTCCCTTAAACTCAAAAAGAAATCAATTATATCTTTGATATATAAACAACTTATGGAATTAGATGTCCATTGCATTCAGTGGTTAAAATTAGGAGGGTTTGGGAGCGGGAGTTAGGAGTAATCTTTTCAGATCAACAATGGGAGAAAGCAGTATCCAGTGTCCGTTATAGTATGTCCTGTGCTAGGTTACAACTTATCCAGTTCAAGGCATTGTACAGGGTTTAATATTTGAAGTCTCGTCTGTCTGAGATTTACCCACAAGTGGTGGATCAGTGTGAGAGATGTCATGCAACCCCATGTGACCTGAGTCACATGTTTTTTCTTTGACCTAGACTCCGTGGCTTCTGGAGTCAGTATTCAGTTATTCTTTTCAAGGCTCTTGGGACTCAGGTCTGCATGGACCCTTTTTTGGCTATTTTGGGGCTTCCAGTTAATACTGGTCTAACTAACCCTACACACTTCAAAATATTAGCCTTTACATCACTTTTGGCCAGATGTTGTATCTTGTTCCTTTGGAAATCTTCAAAGCCACCTTCAGTTTCTTTTGGGTTTTGAGATGTGATGTCATTTCTTAAATTGAAAAAGATAGGCCTAGCGACAAAGGCCAAATATGGAGAATTTTATCGAATCTGGGGCCCCTTGTAAACCATTGCAAGTCATTAAACGTTTTACCAGCTGATTGATATTATCACCCCCCCCCCCCTTTTTTTAATATTTTTTTTGTTTTGTCTTGTTTTGTTTTGGGTTTTTTGTTTTTTAATTTTATTTAAGTGTGTGTGTGTGTGTGTGTGTGTTTTCCTGATCCTTCTTTTTATTGATTAAACATTCATGATAATATAGATTCAGGTTTAAATGACCTCATTTACATTAAGTTGCACAGGAGGACTGTTATGCAACATTAATAACAACATAGTGCACATTTGCTTTGTAAACCTGGTTTACAGCTACAGAATAAATTGTATGCCATCAGGATTAAAATGCAACTTCCTGAAAAGATGATCCAATCTGCAACCAGAATGATCCATGAGGGATTCCCACCAAGATATATTTTTTTTTACCAAGAAGCCACAAAACACATAGCATTTCAGTTCAAAGTGTCTAGACATTTTAGTTATGCTCTGCCACATGTTTCTATTCACTCTTTAGAAATGAACCGTGAAGTGTAAACACCTGTTGATAGCATGGACAGAAAGAGATCCATTAGTCAGTATTGGTGAACTGTCATTCTGGATCATCAGCACTACGGGTCCTGGCTGAAGAAAAGCAGTCAATCCATGTAGCACTTTTTAGTGCCTCTGTTGTATTTAAAAGTATGGTCTACAAAGATTAGTGCTTACACAGCAAAATCTCCAGTGTTAAATTAACACTGGAGAGTGTCTATATGGGTCCACACCTCTGAGTGTTAAATACAACACTGTTGAGTGTTAAATTAACACCTTTGACAGTGTTGTATGTTTAAAAGTAACCTAGTCAGTTTTGAAGATTAACAATGGCTAACACTGAGCAGTGCTGATTTTCTAACACTGGAATATTTCTAACATTTTGAGTTATTTTCCAGTGTTAGAAAATCAGCACTGCTCAGTGTTAGCCATTGTTAATCTTCAAAACTGACTAGGTTACTTTTAAACATACAACACTGTCAAAGGTGTTAATTTAACACTCAACAGTGTTGTATTTAACACTCAGAGGTGTGGACCCATATAGACACTCTCCAGTGTTAATTTAACACTGGAGATTTTGCTGTGTATAAACATTATTAATTGCATATCAGAGACAATGCCATTCGATTATACCATGAAAATAACATTTTAATTGAGAAACTGGGGGGTTGTATTTACTAGAATACATGTATCAGGTAATAATTATGATAATCCATATAATTATATTGATAGCTACCAGCTGTAGGATGCAAGCCTGATTAGAAGCTGCAGGAGTGAACCAAAACAGTAAATGGTAAAAGCAAGCTTGGAAACATTCCTTTTATATAGGAATACAACCAGTTGGCAACCAGTTGAGCCAAGTCCAGATTGCAGATTGCCTCCCACCAGGTAACATGTGCAACTGGGTTGTGATCAAAAGTGATGTATTTGGTCGCTGAAGGCAACAAATTAAAAAACAGTGGAATCACTGGATAACCAACAATTTTCTATTAATTGCAAGGAGGTTGGCATCTTATTTTTTACTATGTGACTGTGCCATTAGGTTTGGTTAACTATTAAAACCTTAATGAACATGTCTGAAGTGGTTTATTGGTTGGAAAATTAGCACCAGCTGTATATCTTAATGTAAAATCGATCTGCCTTTAAAAGCAGGGTTAGATCGACCCTAACTTTTACAATGCTGCCTTCTTGACATTAAACAGTGGATGTCTTTAAATGTTCTAAAGTTAAATGAAAATAAAACTGAAGTTGTCATTTTCGGCAATGTTGACAACGCTCTGGGCCCCCTATTACGGTGGCCCTGAGAGGCCAAACGGACTGCAACTTCAGAAAACACTTGCAAAAAGAAAAATGCTGCAAAAAGGAAAACGCTGCAAAAAGAAAGACGCTGCACTGCAACTTCAAGAAAAACGATGCACTGCAAAAAGAAAAACGCTACAAAAAGAAAGACGCTGCACTGCAAAAAGAAAAACGCTGCAAAAAGAAAAGCGCTGCAAAAGCACGCAAAGCACAACGGAAATAGGAAAAAAGACAACGGAAATGTTCCTGGGGAGACAATAACCCGATGGACCAGTTGCACGAACCAAAACATGCTAACCAGTACGCTAGGACTGGGACACACTTCAAAGAAGTGGAGGAGAGGTAAATGTGTTGTAATCTCATGATTCTAATAATACTACAGATATGTTTGCAGTGTTTGGGAGTAACGAAATACATGTAACACTGTCACGTATTTAAAATACGAGTAACTGTATTCCATTACAGTTACTGTGTAAATAGGTGGTATTCAGAATACAGTTTTTTTGTTGAAATAAATAGATTACACATCATTATTTTCCTATTTCGTATGTTAGACTATGCCCTCTCTATTTTTTGTTAATTCCACTCTGGTGGAAACCCAAACAAAACAAGCATTAAGAGGCTCTAATGCCTGTGTCTCAGTTTCGCGGCCCATGCCACCTCTACTTGCGGCAGTATAATGACATGACAAAATATTTTCAATAATTATTGTTCAAAAAATTATTTAATATTAAGGCAATAGGCAGAGTATTACAGGCATAGCGATAAAGGATGTGCCCTCATGTAGTCATGTATTTTTCTAAACACTCTGGAACAGCATCCTTCACTCTTCTTCTCATTCATGTGCTACACTGAGACCAGGCTGACAGCTGATCTTCTTGAGAACATCTTCCATGTGCAATTTGGTCCACCTGGCAGCTCTAGGCGTCAAGAGGAGACGAGTACTTTTTCCTGTTTATTATCATTAGAAATAACTTTTATTCTCTTTACATTTTCAGAGAGAAATGGAAGTCTGTCTCTTGAAGACATCCTTATGTTTGCAACTGGACTGAGAGAAATTCCTCCTGCAGCAATTCAGCCAAAGCCACAACTTCTTTTCCAGACCACTTCACGCTTCCCTGTAGTAGATGTCTGTGCAAATACTATCAAAATCCCAGTGCTACACAGTTATGAGGACTTCCAAGAAGCCATAGATTATGGCATCCAGAACTCTCCTGGGTTTGGGCTTCCCTAAGGTCCAAGTCCTTTTGCTTTTAAGCCACATTTATGGTTTTAGCAAACATTTGAAGTTTGTGATTTTAAACTCTGAAAATTTTGTTTCTAATAATTTATAATAATTTCGGTAAATCATATAAAATTTAATGCATCGCAGAAAGTTCAATCAGGTTTTGGAATTTCAAAAGCATAATATCATAGTGGGACAATTGAACAAGTTAGACATATTTCACTGTGTTAAGAAATTGCCAAAGTAACAAAATAAAACATTTCTGAAGTATTCTAATGTACTGAGACATGCTAGTATAACAACACAGGGAAATAAATCTGATAAATTCAGTTAAAAAGCTTTATTTAATCAAACACTTCTGTGTTTGATTACATTTTTTTGTAAGATATGCAAGTTGTTCTTGGAGTTAAAAAAAGAAATAGGAAAAAACCACATAAATACAGCTCTCGCTGAATGCTTTTGTAAACCTTTGTTTGTAAAACAGATCTCCAAATTAATCAACGTGTTTGTTACAACACCTAATTAAAAGGAACAAGTTATTTTGTACAGTATGGTCTTTTGATTTCTTCAGGTCGAAAGCGTACACACTGAAAAGTTGACGGTAGTGAAACTATTTATATAAAAACTATGGTACTATTTTTTTCAATACTCATTAAAGTTGGTTTGTGACAATTAGTGTCAGTGGTAATTGTACCCACATCTAGCAGATGATTTTACATTGACTTCTAAAGTCCAGTCATATTTTTGAGTGTTATATAATTTTCAACTGCAGTAGTCCAGTTGACTGGTCGAGGGAGCTCACTCTGTCTTTCCAAGTTTGTGAAATGAACCTGGAGATTGTCGTCCCCACATAGACTGTACTGAGCAGGTAGAATGTCATCAAACTGGTGCAGGATGTCTTGAGGCACTTGGAATCCACACTCTCTTCCACCATACCTTAGGTCAGTCAGAAAAATGAACAAATTCAGTCACTTCTCCAGGTACTATCCTTCAAGGTTACAGCAAAAGCGAAAAGTCAATCTTATAATTAAAAGTCAGTTCTGGAAATTGTGATTTTAAAGAATCTTAATTATGCATATATCTACATTTGTCATTTTTAGCCAAGATGTGATCCAAAGTTAAAATATGATTGTCTAACTTTTTTTTTTTTGGAAAAAAATATAAAAATAAAACGTATGTGCATGAAGTCAGAGAACAGAACTAATGGCAAAACACAAGTGGCAGCTTTAATTTCTATTCAGCAAAAAGGTGAAAACAACAAAACACACTATTCAATTGCTAAAGTGTGTGTAATACCTGCTGTGAGTAACAGTTAGGGCAAATTGTTAAACCTAAATGACATACTGCTTACTTAACTCAAGTGGTTAGGTCAAGAAAGAAAAGAGTGCACATAAGGGATGGACTGTTCCTGAACCATTTTATAAATGAACAAAAGGTTTAATAACAGCAAGCTGGACAGGTATCCTCCACATACAATACACTATACTGAGGAAGAAAATTTTTAGTAAAACTATGAAATAAAATACATGGACTAAATACATACCTATGAGGCAGGTGATACATGGCTTCTGGTTTACCAGATGGACAACAAGATTGGCGCACAGGTCGGATGGTGTGAGTGTTCCAGAGATCTCTGTACTCGTCAAGCTCTTTTTGCAAGACATTGAGGAAGACATATTGTAGAAGGCATTTATGTTCATGACTGCCGTTGAAAAGATGCCTCTCCCTCAGGTCACTGAAGAGTTCAATCCAGAACTGAGTTCTAATGGTGGAATGACAAGGCATATAAAATTTAATAACACAAGTAATTCAATGTAATTGTCCTCTTTAAAAAAAAAGTCGTAATCTTAAGAATATTGAAATGTGCGCAATTTCGTTCAAAGAAAAGCTTATTCACATGTTTTGAAGTGTTTCATCAATGCACTGCAGGAAAAAAAAAGCAACTTCACACAAATAACAAAATTTAACAAAATGATTAATCCTTCTGTTATTCCTGCATTTGGCGGTTGAACTTAAGAAAAGTTGTAATATACAGGTCTGTCCATATAAATGTACTATTTTGTTTCTACATGAACACTGAAGCTGTTATCACTTGTTAGATACCACACAGAAATCCAAAAGCTAGTGAAAACATCAGTATTTTTTTTTTTGGCACACAAAGTCAAAGAAATGTCTGAAACGAATGACCTCCTCTAACAAATTTCTGTCATGTTGGATCAATGTTCTTATATTACTCATATTACAGTTCTCAAATTTGAAGAAACCCTTGTTCTTTTATTTATATGACTCCCTACAGGTAAACTATTTGATCTAGATGTTAGTTTGGTACTACGTAGGCACACAAATTTGAATAAATTTTACTCAATTTTAAATACATCAATCTTTACTGATGCCATTGCCTCTAGGATTCATAATAATTTATTAAAATGCTGAATGTCAGTTTGTTTGTTGTTTTTTATAGTTCCTTTTTAGGACTTTTGTGGAATGTCTGAGCAGGATTTTCTTTTTGAGTGTGTTGTTTTAATACAAACAAATGTCACTGGTATACCAAACCATTTATTATATTTTTTTAAGCAGTTGTGCATCACATGAGAAAAATGTGTAGGTGACTATGTTTTTCTTTGTTTGTTTGTGACTGTAATTTAATATTTGAGTATAAAACCCCACCCACAAAAAAAAGTATATCGCTGACCACGAAACACCTTCAGAACCATTCAATTTTAGTTTCAGAATATATTTTAAAAGCCATGTACCTTTGCTTTCTGAACGAAGACCACCAACTTTCAATCCGTTGATTTGTAGTTGAGGTACCATACATATGACTGTGGGCTCCTGCAAAAACATCTCCATGGTCTGATCTTAAAGCACAGTGAATGGCTGCCATTGTGCCATTTTCTGTGCCACAGTCTGTACGAAGGCATGCTGGAAGTTGACCAAACCGTGACAAGCACTCCATATAATATTTTGCAATGATACCTGGGTCATTATTTGAGCTGCCACAGCTGAGCCACATAACTTTCCTTGAAAATCCATCGACACATGCACTAATAGCAACACCAAAGGGCTTCAGCTTATCATAACCATCCACATGCCACACTTGATTTGGTCCTTCTGAAAAATATCCTCTTCGAACAAACCTGCGTTTACAGCGACGCTTAACACCATATGGATCTAGTCTTGAGAGTATGTGCATTACATAATTTCTTTTAACTTTCAGATTATACTTTTGTCACAGTGTCTGACACATGGATCTGTAACCCAGAAGCTGACCTGAGCCTCTCAGTTCTTGTGTAACAGTGGAAATGACAATGTCAGTGGGAGTAAAGTCTGTCCTTCTAGTCATTCCAGCATCTTTTAGCCTCCTCTTTAATGTTCTCAGACTCATACAAATATTATGCTTTTTTTCAAGAAAATCCAGGATCACTTTATATCTATGGCCCTCAGAGAAATACTTATTGATGATGTCTGTGACTGAGACTGGGCCTAAGGTTGAAGAGAAAACATGAAAAGATAATTACGACCGCAGGAATCCACAAATGCACTTAATAAGTGTTTTTTAAAAAAATACCACATCTGAAACAACTCTCAATAAACATGACTCAAGTATTTAATCTTCTTGATGTGTGCTTAAATAAAGGCCAGCAAAAGCTCAAAGAACATGGACCAGGATTCAGGACTTATCACTCTCATTAAGACCTCTATGCTGACAACTCAAAATGAGCAAAATTAGAGAAGTTAGAAGAATTTCGTCACTGTGTACATATGCCCTATTAAGTCATAAACTAGTTTTTAAAATTATGCCGTAGAACCGGTGGCAGGCTTAAACCAGAATACAGTTCTTAGTACCTACCAGTTCATGCCTTTGCGTTTTTGGAATTCTGATTTATCTTTGCATACAGAGTCTTTAACAATACAAAAACCTTAGAATAAGCAAATGAATATAGTACTTTGGAATGGCACATCAATAATAACCCCCCCCCCCCCAAAAAAAAAAAAAGTTTAACACGCACTACTGAAGCTACTGTGGTGTATATAAGTCATTATGAAGCAATGAAAAGGTGAGCAATAAATACTAGAACTTAGGAAAGTGAAGTGCTTACCATTCACTATAAAATGTGCTAAAACTTGAATGTTAGTTCCACAGGACCCACAAAAAACTCCAATTTGCCCCACTAGCTGGATTCCACAATATGGACAATATATTGCCTGATGAAGACACAATGCCAAATTAAAACCTGAACACATTAACTGCAATATTCCTTAATGACTTTGACTTATTAGTATTTGTTCTCGAGTTTAAAAAAGCTTCATTTCTAAGGCTACATTAAACATTATCTTTGTTAGAATTATCTTTGAATGTATATTCCAGATATCTGTAGTATTATTAGAATCATGAGATTACAACACATTTACCTCTCCTCCACTTCTTTGAAGTGTCTCCCAGTCCTAGCGCACTGGTTAGCATGTTTTGGTTCGTGCAACTGGTCCGTCGGGTTATTGTCTCCCCAGGAACATTTCCGTTGTCTTTTTTCCTATTTCCGTTGTGCTTTGTGTGCTTTTGCAGCGTTTTTCTTTTTGCAGCGTTTTTCTTTTTGCAGTGCAGCGTTTTTCTTGAAGTTGCAGTGCAGCGTCTTTCTTTTTGTAGCGTTTTTCTTTTTGCAGTGCAGTGTTTTTCTTGAAGTTGCAGTGCAGCGTCTTTCTTTTTGCAGCGTTTTTCTTTTTGCAGTGCAGCATTTTTCTTGAAGTTGCAGTGCAGCGTCTTTCTTTTTGTAGCGTTTTTCTTTTTGCAGTGCAGCGTTTTTCTTGAAGTTGCAGTGCAGCGTCTTTCTTTTTGCAGCATTTTTCTTTTTGCAAGTGTTTTCTGAAGTTGCAGTCCGTTTGGCCTCTCAGGGCCACCGTACCCTATCCTCCTACTGCAAGACACGTAAGAAACCTCGGTATCTACCTTGATGGTTCCTTTAAATTAAGTAGGCAGGTGAGGGCAGTAGTCCAATCCTGCTTTTTTTAGTTAAGACAGCTAGCTAAGGCAAAGCCATACCTCCCGACTAACGTCTTCAAAAGTGTCATTCACCTTTTCCATACTTGCAGATTGGACTACTGCAATTCATTGTATTTTGGTCTTGTTACGAACTTGCATTTTCATGTGTTTGTTCTGTGCAGGTAATGTATCTGTTTATGTTAATTCAGCTGTGCCAGGGCCCTGCTCCGATTGGTGCGTGGATATACAGCCCCGTCGTGACTGGTTCCAGCTGGAGGACCCGCCCATTAAAAGGAGGTTGGAGTGCCATGGCGGGAGAGGTCCTCGCGTTTCTCCTCATGACCCAGCAGTGTACCTGTGACAGCCACTGGCTGCAGTGCTATTTGAAAGTTGTGGAAGTGGAGTGGGTAGGGGTGAGCTGCCATTTCTTTTGACCACCAGTTTTCTCCTGTTTTGAATTAGTTAAGGAGGTCAGACTCTGTCTTTATTTTTGGACTTTGTTTTGGGAAGGTCAGGGGTGCGGGATTTGTGTAGATTTTATTTTTGTTTATTATTTTGGCCTTGGCTCACCCTGAAGTGTTGACACTCCCGTTTTGTTGTTCCTCTCTTTTCCACTTTATAAATAAATCACATTACTAAGAACGGATTTGTTTCCTGTGGCTGCTTGGGTCTTGGGGGGGGGGGGGGAGCGAGTGCCTCACTCATGTTATTGCCTGGCCCTAGACGGGTCGTAACAGTCTCGACCAGGCCTCCATTTATTGTCTTCAGATGGTCCAAAATGCAGCTGCTCATCTGCTAACCAGCACCAAATGGAGAGAGGATATAACCCCAGTTCTATCTTCTCTACACTGGCTTTCTGTTTCCTACAGGATCCAATTCAAACTTTTACTTTTTGTTTTTAAGTCACTCAATGCCCGAGCCCCTTCATACCTGTCTGTGCTCCTATCTGTTTATGCTCCATTCAGGACTCTACAGACTCAATATGTGAAACAGTTGAAATTGTGGATTTCACTTAATTAAAAGTTTTTGTTGTTAAGATCAAGTATTGGTTCAAAAATAGTGACAAAATGAAAGCTGTACCAGAGTTACAGTTTGGATGTCTTTCTTAACTATTGCCAATATATACTTCTTGGACTTTTTCGCAAGGGTTAGTTTGAACAAAAATAACTTTATATTATCTTTTTATCAAAACCACATGGAAAGCCTTAACCTCTTTAAATTTTCTATGAATTATTCCAGGTGATGATCAGTGAGAGCATGCTCTGACTAGCATTCAAATCCTCAAAGACAGTGAAGTTGCTAGGATGAGAATTAGCATCTTCGGGTCTGAGGTTAGAAATGGTTAAGGTTCCCAGTTGGAACAGTTCAAATATTCAGGGGTCTTTTTCATGAGTGAGAGGATAATTTAGCTTGATCACTGCAGGCACTCGACTGCGGCCAGACAAAAACAGTTTGAGTCTCCGGAGGGAAAATCCTTAGTGAAAATCCCAGGCCTGTGTTTTGTTCAGGTCCATCACAGGGACAGCAGTTCGAGTCCACTGTCGGGATAATCATTTCTGCATATAATGCGTGTAATGACGGTATTTTAGCACTTTTCTGCCGGGAAGGGAAGAAGGCAATTGCAGAGGATGCTATGAATGTAAAGGGAAGCTGGATCCGTAGCTGAACCGAATTAGCAGGCTAAAGAGGTGGCTGCGGGCAGGCACTACACTTCGGCCAAATGAGAAACTCCTCATTTGGGTGGGTAAAAGTATGTTGTGAGATGGCAGAGAAGGTAGAATCCCACATAGCAAAATTGGTATGGCCCGGATCTGGCCCACGCATTGTGCATACACATGGCCCACATACTGCAAAGAATGACGGCCCTTTGGTGGCCCAGATCTGGTTTGCCAGATGCGGCCGACACATGGGCTAGCACAAGGCCAGTTGCAGACACACTGGTGGTCCTGTGCTGGCCCATGTGTGGACTACGTCTGGCAAATCTGATCTGGGTCACCAAAGGGCATTCATTCTTTGCGGTATGTTGGCCATGTGTAAGTTGTGTGCAGCCACGGGCCAGTTGTAGACACACTGGCTGGCCCTGTGCTGGCCCAGAACAGTTTCAGCTCTGGCCCCAGATGTCAGCCTAATATGTACCTTAATCAAACCATGTAATAACAACATGTGCCAGAACATGCAAAACAGTGCAAAAGTAACATGATGAAACTCTGTTCAGACAGTGAATGGACTGATTCTTATATAGCACTTTTCTACTCTCCCGGATTACTCAAAGTACTCTATACAACATGCCACATTCACCCAATCACACACTTTATCTAAACTGAGTGCTTCCTAACTACATTCATACACATTCACACTCTTGACATGCAGACTGGAGGAGCCAGGGGTCAAACCACTAACCTTCCGATAAGTAGGTGACCTGCTCTACCTCCTGAGCTACAGCCAACCACTGGCAAAGATGAGTAAACCGTCACTGGGTTTTGGATAAAGTGTACACTCACAAACCTGTCAAACCTGCATTTGAAACACTGGCTATCATAGCAGTATACAGGGAGTGCAGAATTATTAGGCAAGTTGCATTTTTGAGGAATAATTTTATTATTGAACAACAACCATGTTGTTCAATGAACCCAAAAAACTCATTAATATCAAAGCTGAATGTTTTTGGAAGTAGTTTTTAGTTTGTTTTTTAGTTTTAACTATTTTAGGGGGATATCTGTGTGTGCAGGTGACTATTACTGTGCATAATTATTAGGCAACTTAACAAAAAACAAATATATACCCATTTCAATCATTTATTTTTACCAGTGAAACTAATATAACATCTCCACATTCACAAATATACATTTCTGACATTCAAAAACAAAACAAAAACAAATCAGCGACCAATATAGCCACCTTTCTTTGCAAGGACACTCAAAAGCCTGCCATCCATGGATTCTGTCAGTGTTTTGATCTGTTCACCATCAACATTGCGTGCAGCAGCAACCACAGCCTCCCAGACACTGTTCAGAGAGGTGTACTGTTTTCCCTCCTTGTAAATCTCACATTTGATGATGGACCACAGGTTCTCAATGGGGTTCAGATCAGGTGAACAAGGTGGCCATGTCATTAGTTTTTCTTCTTTTATACCCTTTCTTGCCAGCCACGCTGTGGAGTACTTGGACGCGTGTGATGGAGCATTGTCCTGCATGAAAATCATGTTTTTCTTGAAGGATGCAGACTTCTTCCTGTACCACTGCTTGAAGAAGGTGTCTTCCAGAAACTGGCAGTAGGACTGGGAGTTGAGCTTGACTCCATCCTCAACCCGAAAAGGCCCCACAAGCTCATCTTTGATGATACCAGCCCAAACCAGTACTCCACCTCCACCTTGCTGGCGTCTGAGTCGGACTGGAGCTCTCTGCCCTTTACCAATCCAGCCACGGGCCCATCCATCTGGCCCATCAAGACTCACTCTCATTTCATCAGTCCATAAAACCTTAGAAAAACCAGTCTTGAGATATTTCTTGGCCCAGTCTTGACGTTTCAGCTTGTGTGTCTTGTTCAGTGGTGGTCGTCTTTCAGCCTTTCTTACCTTGGCCATGTCTCTGAGTATTGCACACCTTGAGCTTTTGGGCACTCCAGTGATGTTGCAGCTCTGAAATATGGCCAAACTGGTGGCAAGTGGCATCTTGGCAGCTGCACGCTTGACTTTTCTCAGTTCATGGGCAGTTATTTTGCACCCTGGTTTTTCCACACGCTTCTTGCGACCCTGTTGACTATTTTGAATGAAACGCTTGATTGTTCGATGATCACGCTTCAGAAGCTTTGCAATTTTGAGACTGCTGCATCCCTCTGCAAGATATCTCACTATTTTTGACTTTTCTGAGCCTGTCAAGTCCTTCTTTTGACCCATTTTGCCAAAGGAAAGGACGTTGCCTAATAATTATGCACACCTGATATAGGGTGTTGATGTCATTAGACCACACCCCTTCTCATTACAGAGATGCACATCACCTAATATGCTTAATTGGTAGTAGGCTTTCGAGCCTATACAGCTTGGAGTAAGACAACATGCATGAAGAGGATGATGTGGACAAAATACTCATTTGCCTAATAATTCTGCACTCCCTGTAGTATTACAACATGGCATTTGGGTCTTCTAACTAAAATAGGAAAATAGGAACATCAATTCTGCCATCATTGCCAGACCTGGCCCACATCTGGTTGACATACACCCTGCCATGACAGCGGTCAGTCAAAGTGCCAGCTTGATGCCAGATCCGGGCCAGACCTGTTTTCTATGGGCCTGGGCCACATAAAGCAAACCACAATCGAGCCAGATATGGCATGTTATCACACAGACAGTGCCATCAGTGCCAGGCCTGTCCCATATCTAGATGACATACGTCTTATCATGCCAGAAGTCAGCCAGCAGTGTCGGCTTAATACCAGATCCGGGCCAGACCTGCTTGCTATGTGGGATGGTTGTGTGGGAAAGGGTTCACTCAGCATGAATCAGTTGAAAGTTAGATGAGCAGTTGAGGAGAAAGGAAAAGAGATGTTGGAGAAGTGAGTTAACAGTTTGATGTGTGGGTGTAAAAAACTGTAAAAACAATGAAAACAAAGGAAAAAGAAAAGAAAAAAAAGAGGAGACAGTGTGGTGTGTGAGAAGGAAATTGTCTCCAACTAGTGGGAGACCAATGTTCCCTCTAATTTTTCATGTGTCTGAGCGAACACACAAACTCCCTCAGCGATCCCTTGGACCACTGTGAGCGACATCAGACGTGTGCACTGTGGTGATGCCAGCATCGAATCCATCCAAGTTACATGGTTTATTAAAATCAAATCAAATTACAGCAGTTACATTTATGTTAGACTACCTTTAATTAACTACTTTAGCCCACTTACAATGAAAATGTAAAAATTGGAAGTAAAAATAACTTGAACTAAAATTTCGAAAACACAACTTTCTTTCTTTTTTCTTTTTATAAAGCTCTGACTTGTATTATGAGTATGAGTCTGTGGTCTGGGAGAGAGTCCCGTAACTCTCTGTCTGCAAAATACAGTATATAATGACCAATGTTGGGCAATTAATTATATAGTTACTTCTTCAAAAAAGTAATTGAGTTTAGCAAACAACAACGTTTTTTGCAGCTATTTTTTTTTAAATGCAGCCAATGCATTTTTAAATAAACATTTCAAACTATTTACAGAACAATCAGGTGTTCTGCATCAAATTTGATGCCACACAAATTATTTGTGCCACTCCAAAAAATTATTTCTGTCCACTATTAGATAAAGGAAAACAACAGCCTGATACCTGCAGGCCTGACAACAGGAGATGTATCACTGCTGTAACACCTGTAACATTCAGCAGTCGCCTCATTGTTCTGACACACACAACAAAACTATTGACTACACTACACACTAACTACACAAGATTTGCGCTAAACGTCTCAAATCTCTCACATCTCAAAAAACCGCCGTCACTCCTAAAACTTCCCCCCGTTTCTTAACAACTAGATGCCAAGTTGCCATATCATTTTTTGATTGGTCGACATGGTACTTTTTTGGACGAATAGGAAAGGGGCAGCGGGGGAGAAGGGGCGGGGTTGTTTTTGCTCACAGGCGGAGAGAGCCTTGGAGCTTTTTTTCTTATAAAACGCCGTTTTACCGTTTCCTCCCGCAGTAAATATAAACAACGATAGTATTCGCATTTCTTTTTATCACAACTCCGGTTTTACGTGGCCTATCAACACAATCTAAAAACTGTTATAAAGACAACACTTTTCCCGTCAATTGTTCCGTCTGTCCTGCTCACATCTCCAGTGGTTGTACACGTTGTCATTAACGTAGCTTCACTCCACATCAGCCACGCCGCTTTGCCAGCTAAAACACCGGTGTCAGCATATAAGAACGCTGTCATAGCCTGTCAGCGACTTTGATTGGCTGCGTATATACCAATGTGAATCGCATTATTGGCTGGGCTATGGGATAAGGTGGAATCGTTCTAATCCCATACGGAAGCAGCCAGTCACTTACTGACTAACACTGCAAAACAGAATTGTTAAAGTATTAATTTTAATTTCAATTCAGGTTAGATTTTTTTTGTGCGCAACACAGATTTTCTGTGCGCAGAGACCCGGCCAGCAGTGCGCAATTGCGCACGTGCGCAGCTTAGAGGGAACATTGTGGGAGACGGTGATACTGCAGGTCACCAGCTGCCCTTGGTGGACACAAAAGAAACAAAATAGGAGTGTAGTTCATGAAAATAAGCAATAATAATCTAAAATCTCACTCTTTGTTTGTTTTTTTAAGAAAGGAGAATTCAAAACCAAATGTGTTGTTTAAGCAGTGATGATTAAGAAGTGAATTATTAAATGTCTCAGTGTGTCAGTTGCAGGTTGGGGAAGCAGACATGGATCAATCTCCACAAGTGCAGCTGTCAGAGAAAAATAATAGGTTAACATCATTAGAAACACCCTGGCCAAGTTTTGGCTGAATTGTTTACAGCTTCACAAGGTGTGCTCCTCACCCTGAAAAGCAAGCTCCAAGGACACTAATCTCTCCCCGAAGACAAGTAATGCAGTTTTTGGACATCAAGAGTTGACAGCACATCAAGAGACAACAGCAGTATCCTGAGCAGTGAGAAGTCCAATAGCACAAGTATGTGCATCAGCATGGAGAAAACACCATCATCAGGACTGGATGGATTGAGATGCGATTCCAACAAGCTGCAATTTCACTGTGCATGAATGGACCTTTGGACCACACACCTGGTTAGATGGGAAGAAACTCATTATCTAATAGAACAACAGTGTTGTGTGGTGTGTTTGGCTGGTGGATGAGAGTTTTTGGGATTAATTTGGCTGATGCATTTTTTTTGTTGAAAAAAAGTTGAACCTGCCAATTAGTTTTGGTCTGATTTATCTGTGTAAAAAGAAAAGTATGCTTGGACATGTCCTAAACTAGACCTTATTTTTTACTTTTACAGTGCACTGAGAGTTTTGTGTGGTAATCTGTCTCCTTTAAACAGGCCGGCACGATTGGAACTGAAAGCGCTACACAACATTTTGGCCGGAAACGATCGCAAAGTGAGCTTCTCCACATTGCAATGGACTCTGGAGAAAGCCACTTATGTGGGACACAATCAGATAGTAAGTCCCTTCTCTAAAAGGATTCAGCGAGGTAATCCACTCTAAATTCTTCTTTTTCTTTTTTGAAATGACGTCATATTGCTGCCAGCAGAAGCTTAATGCGACACGAGATGTTCCGCTATCAACAATAAACATGAGGGGACTGACTGACAATGGGGACGAAAGCTTGACTGACTTGACACCAATACACAAGACTGCACCTACTCCACCCAGACATGACAAAAGAGTGGATGTATGTATGTTTTTTTTTTACAGGAGCAGGAACATGACAGCAACATCCTAGGTTCGCATGAGCTTGTGGGCCATGTAGATTTAACCTTTTAGTTGTCACCTTCTGTGTGTATTTACAAGCGGTGTGTTATTCTTGATCTTGTATTGTCTTGTATTTTTTGTATTGTTTACAATATAAAGGTCACTGTGAGAAAGTGTGCGAACAGATGCACTGTGCTAACATCTACATCACATTTTTCACAGCAGAGAGTTAATCATATGATTTAATCACGTGATTTACAGCAGGACACACCACTGGTTAATGTGGGGGTTTTTTTTTGTTGTTTTTTTTAACACAGGGTTACAGGCCTGAAGCAGAGCTAGTCCAGTGAAGAAGCCCTGGAATCTTTTAGTAGACAATGTACATCTTTCTTATGCATCTCTAATCGCATTGAATTGATGCATGGCAAGGACCATGTGGCAAAAGAGGGTTTTCCGGGGTAGTTTTCATGACGTTGAGGAAGACAACAAGGGTGTACGACGTGCTCTGCCATTTCAACATACAGCTGCGTTGGAATGGAAACTCAGGGATGAAGAGAGCGTGCCAAGCTCCAATTTAGTGACAGCACAGAGAGAAATCAGCAATGGAATGATTTCATGATTTTTATGAACAGAATTTTTAGACATAACCAAGTGGCAGAAGGCATCCACCTGGGTGGTGTCAGAATCTCATCTCTGCTTTTTGGAGATGATGTGGTTCTGTTGGCTTCATCAGGTGATGGCCTCCAGCTTGCACTGGAACAGTTTGCAGCCAAGTGTGGAGTGGTGGAAATGAGACTCAGCACCTCCAAATCTGAGACCATGGTCCTCAAACAGGAAAAAGGTGGAATGCCCACTCCAGGTGAGGGATGAGTTTCTGCTCCAAGATGAGAAGTTTAGCTTTGGATAGTGACCGAAAGAAAAAGATCACAGATACAAGTGGCAGAAATGAGCTTCCTTTGAAGGGTGGAAGCTTAGAGATAGGGTGAGGAGTTTGGCCATCTGGGAGGGGCTCAGAGTAGAGCTGGTGCTCCTCCACATCAAAAGGAGCCAGTTGAGGTGGTTTGGGCATCCGATAAGGATGCCTCCTGGGTACCTTCTAGGTGAGGCATGTCCAACCGGGACGAGGCCGACCCAGGACACACTGGAGAGATTATATCTCTTGGCTGCTTTCACTGCAACCCAGGCCCAAATAAGCAGAAGAAGATGGATGGATAATTGGATAGCTTGCAGCTAGTCTGCCCTGTTTGAGAAGATCTCACCTACAAATAGGTGCGGTGCATAACACACAGGGTGTTATGCATGTCTCTTTAATGGTACTGGGAAAGTTAATGTGAGTACAAGAAAATAATTATTATAATATGATGTGTTAAATTTGTTTAGATCACAGGAATAAGGAAGGATTGGTCTGTGTTTTAGTTTGGCTTAGCAGTAGCCTGAGAGTGTGTGTAATTGTTTAGAGAGAAAGGAATTTATGGACACTGGGGGTCTGGTGTCATAAAAGGAGTCAGGAAGCTACAGTTGGGGGTTGCTGATGCTCATGCTTGTACCTTTAATAAAAGTTCATAATTGCCATAACTTAGAAGTAGGTTTGCAGGAGACTTTCCACATGCTTATCTGTAAATGTAAAACTACAAGAGGCCAATGGCCCAGTGGATGCAGAGTGGGGGTCTCAGTGTTTGTAATATGTTAACTCTGTTTTCTATGTTGTGTAGAGGAATTTGGTTTAGCTTGGGTGAAGAGATTACTTTTATGACCCATACATATGACGTATACAGAGACACACACAGTGCTTTAACTGTTACGACACACCCACACCTACATGCACACGCACTCACGTAGACTCACTTCTATAAAGCTGGCTGTAACTAACAAAGAGGTGGAAGATCTGCAGAGGGACACCGGCCTGGCACATCTCCCCTTCTAGAAGATGCATGATTAAATGAAGATGAATAAAGATGAAAAAAGGTTTTGTGAAATAACTACTTTTGAGTTCCGGTGCCGTCTCTGGATGCCCAAGGAATAAAAGAACTGGGGTGAAACTGATTTCGCAACATTAACCAAACATGAAACTATAAAAAAAGAAAACCTGTCTTGAAACATGCTTTTGGTAAATGCATTAGTTTTTATATAGCACATTTCTACTCGAGTACTCAAACCACTCTATACAACGTGCCTCATTCAACTAAACACTTCACCCCCCCTATAGCTAAGTACTTCCTATCCAACATTTATATTCTGACCAACAGTTCAATATGTTGCCCAAGGATGCTTTGGAATACAGACTGAAGTAGCCAGGGATCAAACCACCAACCTTCCAATTAGTAGATGACCCATGACCTGTTCTACCTCCTGAGCTACAGCCACCCAGGGGTGGGTTTAAGAGAATCCAAATCAATTTTAATATGAATAATGCGATATTCATTCATTAAATACCGTAATCAATTTTTAAATATAAATGTATTTTGCCAGAATCTTAACTTAAAGCTTACAAAACTATTTCAAGAACAGCCAAACAGCTAAAACAGCAAATGATTGAAGAGCAGTTTGATGATTGCGAAGAGCAGGTTTTCACAAGAAGATTTGGTTTCATCACTCCCCGACCAAAATTCACTGAACCAGCACCAAAAGAATATCAAAACTACGCTTCATGTTTGAAAAAACATTGTCATCAATTCCCTCATACCTTTGCTGTTTTGCTTCCACTACAATAAAATCACTACAATAAAATCACACTTCCTGCACAGCTTCCTGCACAGCTCTCTCTCAATGTACTTCAAGACCACTATTTTCTGCATTATTCGCTTGCACCAGTCCACTGTTGTCTACAGTGTTGTTGGCTGCCAGGTTTTTTTTCTCTAAAAATGACCTTCGACAGCAAATGCTAATACTGAAGAAATTTCAGCTTTTGCAAATTCTGCCAAATTACAAAACACTTGGCTCTGTCTCCAATAAAACCTGCTTCACTTCAGCAGCATCAGGTAATGTTCATATGGTGAGTGATGTTTTTGATCTACTGCAGAATAAGGGGGTTATATGCAATAAAGGACCAGGGCAGGAAAATCTCCTTCATATTTTTCTGTTTTATCATCAGTTACTTTGACACAAAGGCATCTGCTGTGATGCTTTCCCATGTGATGAAGTTTCAGAAGAGTCAGCTTTGTTTTTATACATAGATATAAAAATATGGATATGCACTGACAAATAATTATAATTATAATATTTCTGGCTGTCTGAGTCAAAGTTGAATTGAATCAGTTGTAGTAATTAATGACGATACCCAGCCCTACAACCATCCTATTTGATTTTTGTCGATTACTGAAGTTTATTTTATGTTATTGGTTTCCAAGGATAAAACAAATACATTCTGGATAAGTTTGCAAAAGGTATTTCTTAAACATGATGATCAGTTGGGTTAAGATCTTTGCAGCACCTTCAGAGACCCTCACTGGGTGCTTTTAGGCACATATTTAAAGTCAATGTATTGTTGGAAGAGAGATGACCTGTGACAGAGGAAGAGTATGACACACACAACACAGAGCTGATGCAACTCATCTTTCATTTTATTTAGTCTGTCTAAAGGATATAACACTAAAATTATTTGCTTTGCCAATGTGCGTTTTAGTAAACTCCATGATCCTGAGTCTTCTTTAATGCAGCTCACTTTAAATAAAAAAAGCAAGGTTTTACGTGACTACTTGAGTGGTGGGTAGGCTCAAACTCTTCTGAAGTTTCCTTTTTAAACCCCCCTAACCACAGTTACATCTGGGGCCAGTTTTCTTATTGTGGCCAACTTGGAGATGATGATGTTTGACACTTGTTGTCTTCCCTTCATTGATGGACATTTCTTTTGCGGTCGTTCTCTTGTCCATGATTACTATGATGGGCTTGAGGATATGAAACAATGCTATTCAAATGGAATGGATGCCTGATGGCTCTTTGCACAACATTACAAATAGTCAGGAACACTATAGTCAAATTGATGTAATTTTATATTTGGCAGCATCACTGTTCTGGGACCTCCGAAGAGCAGGAGCAGAATCCAACACAGAACAAACCAGGCATCAGTGACAAGAGATGTGACATAAAATCTACCCAGAATTAAAAGAGAAGTTGGGGTGGAGGAGAGCTTGTAGCAGAAAGCAGCTTGTATAATGCACAACTGCCATGGCAGACTAATGCAGTTTAATGCTCTGAGGTAAATGGTAAATGGACTGGTTCTTATATAGCGCTTTTCTACTTAGGTTTCTGCAAGTCACTCCCAAAGCATAATGAGTGCACATTTGGGTGTACTAGGTCTGTGCTCAGTGATCAGTTGGCAGCTCAGCTCCTCTTTACCAAAGGATCCAAGGCTGCATGCTGTAATGCAACAATGAAACAATTACAAAAATGATCATCAACCTATAACCTAGCGTCACCCTTATGCTTAAATATGGTGTTTGTTATGGAGAAACTATGGTTAGCACAGAAGTCCAACAACATTACTCTTTTGCAGACTGGGCAGGCTGCTCCTCCCAGTTACACCCCTTGAGGTCACAGTCATTGCCCATGTGAGTGTCGATGTCCCCCAAAAGAACAACTGAGCTCCTGGTCGTCTCTGTCAAACACCATGCCGAGTGATTCCAAGAAAGCTTAGTACCCTGAACTATCACTCAGCACATAAGCATAAACAAAGTTGTCACTGCTTCTCAAACTGAAGCACTAACTCCAAATACAAACATCAACTAGAGAGTTACAGATTGCTCTCTAGTGGAAAACTATGCAATATCAATAATCATACTATTTAAAAATTTCATGTATCAGCTGTTATAAATTCCAATACTGAACTATCAGCAAATAGCTAATATGAACTCTAATTACAATAATAACTTATAATAACATAATTGTTATGAGTTATTAGTGAGCAAGTTGTAATGAATTTGGGGACTCTAGTAACTGTGTCTTGAGCAGGAAACCCTTAGATTCAATTTCATTAATGTTTTTTTTCCCCTTTAAAACTCTTTTAATCTGGCCCCTCACCCAGAACCAATTTAGCCTAGGCTACTCTACTAGGGGCAAACTGCTCATGACAGCATGGCTCCAGTGATCACAGAGGCACACACACTCACTCGATATGGTTAATGGAGAGGAACCTGAAAATAATGAATTCCAAGAATCCAGCTCAGAATAATAATAAAAATAATAGAGATATTGCACAGACAGTGTTGGGGAGTAACGGAATGCATGTACCGGCGTTACGTATACAAAGTATAAGTAACTGTATTCCTTTACAGTTACTGTTTAAAAAGGTCATATTCAGAATACAGTTACTTTGTTGAAATAAATGGATTACACTGCGGTCTTTTCTTGTTTCACATGTATGGTTATGCCCTGTCTATTTTTGGTAGTTCCACGCCGGTGGCCAATAGCCTTTTCTCAGTGTCATTTAAATTAATGCCTAAATGGACAAATGTAAAATATTGCGTGGAGCATTGTTTATACATTAAGAAGATAATATAATATAACTATATTTCATATTTCAGCGTCTTTTAACCTCCTAACACCCACCAAGTCAATTGGGGTAAGGTTGCTATCCACTTTTGTAATTTAAGGGCAATAGTTGGGAAATCTTATAACAGAGAGAGTCAACTTGTAAAAGCTAATATCCTCCTCTTGTTTTAAATATGGCAAATTTACAGGAAAAATTATGTAAGTAAGGCACTACTGCTCAAAAGGCAGTGTCCATAAGAACAAAGAAGTGTCCAAAAGTTGATTCTGTTCATCTGGACGTAGCGTTTTCAGTGGGAGAAATGTTTCGTCATTCATCCAAGTGACTTCTTCAGTCTCAGCTGACTGCAGTTTTCCCCAATCTTATAAACAGTTGAGACACATTTTTTCTAAACACCGGGTCTCTGTGGCTTTTAAACCCCAAAACACGCTGCGCCAAAAATTGGTCCACCCCAAGGATCGGGTCCCCTGACACAAACTGAGTAACATAGTGTATGCTGTTAAATGCCAGGAGGATTGCCAGGACTTATACATCGGGGAAACCAAACACCCTTTAGTGAAGGGGATGGCACAACACAGAAGAGCTACCTCGTCAGGCCAGGACTCTGCAGTCTATTCACACCTACAGGCCAGTGGACACTCTTTCAATGATGAGGATGTACACATCCTGGACAGGGAGGAACGCTGGTTTGAGCGCGGTGTCGAGGAGGCCATTTACGTGAAAAGGGAAAGGCCACCTCTGAATAGAGGAGGGCACCTAAGGGTACATCTTTCGCCATCTTACAATGCTGTGATTGCAGCCATTCCCCAACTCTCTGTGAATGGTACTCATGGCCATTTATCAGTGGTCGTGATTAGTGGTTGTTGATCAATGGTCATGAGAATTTACATAATTATGTTGAAGGAACTGACCTTCCAGCCCGTTGTTCCTTCACTGGGCTGGTTTCAGTCATTATGCAATGTACTGTTTATAAGACTGGGGAAACCTGCAGTCAGCTGAGACTGAAGAAGTCACTTGGATGAGTGACGAAATGTTTCTTCCACTGAAAAGGCTACATCCAGATGAACAGAATCTACTTTTGGAGATTTACTTAACTGGATGATTGAGCATGCATCAAGGCGAACAAAGAAGTGGTTAAAAACAGTAGGGGTTGGCATTTGGTTAAAAGTTGGAGTTCAACGTGTTTGTAATTATCCTCATTTGTGTGCAGGGAGGGCAAAGGGTTTCCTTTCTCACTCTCTCAAGGGCTGCAGCTCCTGCACACTTGTAGTTCGATAAACTGTCAAGACAGACACAGAGACTCACAATACACAGGAAACACTACTCCTCTTCAAAATAACATTTTAGTGCCTCTTGAGAAGTGACTGCAATCAATGGTTTTCCTTATTTTTACTATCATAGAACAGTAGTGAAGATGTCAGACTATTAACATATGTGAAATTACATCAAAAAATGAACAAAAACAAAACAAAAATTTAAATTTGAGGAGCAGCTTATTTCATCAAATAGCAATTAAAGACCCTGGTGAACTGTTTAGAGCGGGGGTCGGCAACCCTGGGCACAGTGCAACAGCTGGCATATGAAGGGTTAACTGATGGCACGACCATAGCTGGACTGGCCATCGGGCATACAGGGCATGTACCCAATGGCCGATGGTGATTTTTCGTTTTTATGGGCTGATGATTTTTTTTTCTTTTTAGTAACAGTATAAACAATGACAGCTGGTGGATTTGCCTGGTGCTGGCAGATGTGTAAAAATAACTCTGGCGGTGGCTATGGCGGAGTTTCCACAGAGTGGATGAGGGAAAGGGGAGGCAGGAGGAGGAGAGACCTGAGGCGGTCGTCGGTCCGAGTATCAAGTGAACTGAACTTCAGGTGAGAAGTTATGACCTGCAGTCTATCTGGGTCAGATATAAACCAAGTTTAGGTGGAGTTTATTTTCGTTGTGCTGACTTTTTACAGTCAGTTACAATAACTCATACCGCCTACTAGCTAGCATGACAGAGTTTCTGCTGGGTGGGTGATATGATGTTACTGATAGTGAACTTTATTTTATTCATAAGGTTAGTTAGTAGAGTTGCCGACCGTCCCGTAAAAAACAGAATCATCAGAGAAAATATTACGCGTTTCGTATGAGCTGAAAAGGAACAGTTTGTCCCGTACTTCAGCTACAATGAAAAAAACACAAAGCTGGAGTTATTCTGCATCTTTAACCTGCAGCTGCTTCTTCTTCTCTCATTCTCTCCCTCTCCCGCTCCTTTTTCTACTTCAAATATGAAACTGATCAATGATAAGCTGATCAACTTTTCTGTCGCAAGTCCCGACTCTCTTGTTTATCTCCCACAAGAAGAAACCAGCGGATGTCGCGCTAAACAACAGCAGCACGTTTAAGCTTGATCAGCTGTTGTTAGAATTTATTTAATATTAATTTCTAGTATCAGCTGATGTTTGCTGGAGCCACAGCTGTAGAAGCTGCTGGTCATGATATTGGTTTGGTTATCTGGTGAGAGGGAAACATGAAGATGAAACCAGGAGATGTCCTTACTGAATCATCAGAGCTGAACAGGTGATGGAAAAACAGGTTTACTTTTTAGGTGACATGAATGAGTTGAAGGGAAGTTATCAACTGTTTCTGAGAGACAAATAACACCAGGATCCTTTCCTAAGTAGCTGACAGTTGGTAACTGTGCAGGGGCGGGTCTTCAATTCAATTCAATTCAATTCAATTCAATTTTATTTATATAGCGCCAAATCACAACAAAAGTCGCCTCAAGGCACTTCATAGATACAGAGAAAAACCCAACAATCATATGACCCCCTATGAGCAAGCACTTTGGCGACAGTGGGAAGGAAAAACTCCCTTTTAACAGGAAGAAACCTCCTGCAGAACCAGGCTCAGGGAGGGGCGTCCATCTGCTGCGACCGGTTGGGGTGAGAGAAGGAAGACAGGATAAAAGACATGCTGTGGAAGAGAGACAGAGGTTAATAACAGATATGATTCAATGCACAGAGGTCTATTAACACATAGTGAGTGAGAAAGGTGACTGGAAAGGAAAAACTCAATGCATCATGGGAATCCCCCGGCAGCCTACGTCTATTGCAGCATAACTAAGGGAGGATTCAGGGTCACCTGGTCCAGCCCTAACTATATGCTTTAGCAAAAAGGAAAGTTTTAAGCCTAATCTTAAAAGTAGAGATAGTGTCTGTCTCCCGAATCCAAACTGGAAGCTGGTTCCACAGAAGAGGGGCCTGAAAACTGAAGGCTCTCCCTCCCATTCTACTTTTAAATACTCTAGGAACAATAAGTAGGCCTGCAGAGCGAGAGCGAAGTGCTCTAATAGGGTGATATGATACTACAAGGTTCTTAAGATAAGATGGGGCCTGATTATTTAAGACCTTGTATGTGAGGAGCAGGATTTTGAATTCAATTCTGGATTTAACAGGAAGCAAGTGAAGGGAAGCCAAAACAGGAGAAATATGCTCTCTCTTTCTAGTCCCTGTCAGGACTCTTGCCGCAGCATTTTGGATTAGCTGAAGGCTTTTCAGTGAGTTTTTTGGACATCCTGATAATAATGAATTACAGTAGTCCATCCTGGAAGTAATAAATGCATGAACTAGTTTTTCAGCGTCACTCTGAGACAGGATATTTCTAATTTTAGAGATGTTGCACAAATGGAAGAACGCAGTCTTACATATTTGTTTAATATGTGCGTTGAAGGACATGTCTTAGTCAAAAATGACTCCAAGGTTCCTCACAGCATTACTGGAGGCCAAGGTAACGCCATCCAGAGTAAGAATCTGGTTAGATACCATATTTCTAAACTTTTCAGGGCCGAGTACAATAACCTCAGTTTTATCTGAATTGAGAAGCAGAAAGTTAGCGGCCATCCAGGTCTTTATGTCTTTAAGACATTCCTGCAGTTTAACTAATTGGTGTGTGTTATCTGGCTTCATGGACAGATAGAGCTGGGTGTCATCTGCATAGCAGTGAAAATGTATGCTATGTCTTCTAATGATGCTGCCTAAGGGAAGCATGTATAATGTAAACAGAATTGGTCCTAGCACTGAACCCTGTGGAACTCCATAATTAACCTCAGTGTGTGAAGAGGACTCTCCATTTACATGCACAAATTGGAGTCTATTAGATAGATATGATACAAACCACTGCAGTGCAGTACCTGTAATACCTACAGCATGTTCTAATCGCTCTAATAGGATATTATGGTCGACAGTATCGAACACTGCACTGAGGTCTAGCAGGACAAGCACAGAGATGAGTCCACTGTCAGAGGCCATAAGAAGATCATTTGTAACCTTCACTAAAGCTGTTTCTGTGCTGTGATGAGCTCTGAAACCTGACTGAAACTCTTCAAATAAGCCATTCCTCTGCAGATGATCTGTTAGCTGTTTGACAACTACTCTTTCAAGGATTTTTGATATGAAAGGAATGTTGGAGATTTGCCTATAATTAGCTAAGACTGCTGGGTCTAGAGATGGCTTTTTGAGTAAAGGTTTAACTACAGCCAGCTTGAAGGCCTGTGGTACATAGCCAATTATTAGAGAT
Organism: Simochromis diagramma; assembly: GCF_900408965.1. Classification (NCBI taxonomy): domain Eukaryota; kingdom Metazoa; phylum Chordata; class Actinopteri; order Cichliformes; family Cichlidae; genus Simochromis; species Simochromis diagramma. The sequence goes on along the minus strand of NW_024386757.1, from coordinate 4,667,232 downwards.
AGGTTGATCATATTTAAGATCGAAGAATTAATTAATGGCAGGACTTCTTTGAGCAGGTTTGTAGGAATGGGGTCTAAAAGACACGTTGATGGTTTTGGAGGAAGTAATTATTGAAGTTAACTCAGAAAGATCAATTGGAGAAAAAGAGTCTAACTTAACATCAATGGTACTAAGAGTAGCTGTAGATAATATTACATCTGTGGGATGATTATTGGTAATTTTTTCTCTAATGATAAAAATTGTATTTGTGAAGAAGTTCATGAAGTCATTACTAGTTAACGTTAAAGGGATGGTTGGCTTAAAAGAGCTCTGACTTTTTGTCAGCCTGGCTACAGTGCTGAAGAGAAACCTGGGGTTGTTCTTATTTTCTTCAATCAGTGATGAATAGTAAGATGTTCTGGCTTTGCGGAGGGCTTTCTTATAAAGCAGCAAACTATTTCTCCAGGCTAAATGATGATCCTCTAAATTTGTGACACGCCATTTCCTCTCCAGATTACGAGTCATCTGCTTTAGGGTACGTGTTTGAGAATTATACCACGGAGTCAGGTACTTCTGATTAGAGACCTTAGTTTTCACTGGAGCTACAGTATCCAGAGTCGTACGTAGTGAGGAGGTGAAATTATTAACAAGATAATTGACCTCTGTTGGGGTAGCGCTCAGATAGCTGCTCTGCTCTGTGTTGGTACAGGGCATTGAAGATGATAACAGTGGGTGGATTATATTCTTAAACTTAGTTACAGCGCTTTCAGAAAGACATCTACTTTGATAAAGTCTACTCTCCACCGCTGTGTAATCAATTATTGTAAATGTAAATGTTATCAGGAAATGATCAGACAGGAGAGGGTTTTCAGGAAACACTGTTAAATGTTCAGTTTCTATGCCATATGTTAAAACAAGATCTAGAGTGTGATTAAAGTGGTGGGTGGGTTCTTTTACATTTTGAGAGAAACCAATTGAGTCTATTAACAGATTAAATGCCATGTTGAGGCTGTCATTTTTGTCTTGTAAAGTTTTGCCAGGGGGCCAGGTAGGGCATTAACAGGGAAAAGGGGGGCACAAGGAAATACTTTTCTTTCTTATTCTCATTTAAAATGTCTAGCTTTAAATAGATAATTATCTGAATCTTACAGCCAAAGTTTTTATCTGATGTAAAATGTATAGAAATTATACATATACCAACAAGACATGCATTTTCTGTTGTACAGTTCATTTGCTGTTATGGAGTTCTTGTTATGGAAAAAAAAGTGTCTTTTTTTGTTTCAAAATAGCTGATAACTGTTCGCTGATAGCTGCCAACATCTGCGAACAAATATAATTCTATAAAGTTGTTCTATATAGTGTGTAACTGTTGATATAGAGGGTTATTATATTTATTGCTAATGCAATTATATGGCACATTGACTTCTGAGGAAATTTTAGATGGCACTCATCATCAAAAAGGTTGCCTACCCCTGGTTTAGAGTCTACTGCTGAAAATTTAATAATGATTAAATGATGAACACAGCAAGCTCAGATCCCATGACTGTCATCTTTTGATATTTGTTCTTTTCTGCAAAGGCATTTTGCTACTTCTCCTCCTCCTTTTGACTAATAAAGCAGTAGCAGAAAATACAGATGGAAAAAAGTAGACATTTGGTTGATAGTAAGAAGTTCCATTAGTCTAGTCATTCTGTTTCTTGGTTCAAGCAACTCTCTTCCCCTAAGTGTCCTAGAAGAGTCATTGCATGTCTGACAGCTGCCACATCGTCCTACCACTGATATTTGCTCTCCTTTGTGGTCCCAGAAATAGGTGATCCATTTACCCCCAAGAAAATAAAATCAGTATGATTTGCAAAAACCTGACATTTAAGAGTTCAGTGGTACATAAATAAAAGTGAATTCAAGACAATAGCGCTTCCCGATTCCCAGTTCAAAATATTCCTTTTTCAATAGTAGGCTTTAGTACTTCACTAGGCTTTAGTTCATCACTTCATTTACTGTCTAACTCATGTGTTTTTAGCTCCTATCCCACCCTGAGGAGTTTACAGCACTTTCTAGCTGCACAGTCATTCCTTTGTGCCTGGGGATATTAGGCATAACCCTGGTCTATGAAATTATATAGAGTCAGGGCTGACGTTTTTTTTCACATACACTGGAGTCAGGCAGGAGATGGGCTAGTCCATATTAAAAAAAAAGAAAGAAAAAAAGGTGGTGAAAAAACTTCTTGTGTTTTATTTTGAAAGTCGTGAACGGAACTTGAGTTGGTTGAACGCGCTTGTTAAAGCTGGGCTGCTTCCCTGACTTAAGGCTGCTGCTCGGCTGTGGAGCTTCAGAGCGCCTTCGCAGCTCAGGAAAGTAGAAGCAGCTTCACGGGAATTTTTCTGTTTACAGCCCCAGCAGCCGAGCGGTTTCTTTTCTAACACTGAAATTGAAACGTGGAACCGTGGGAAATACACTAACTTCGGAATGACTGATGACTGATGATCAAAGAGTGAGTAAAAAGCCAACCCTTTAACACCGTTTTTCTGTTAAACGCACGTGCTTCATGTAAAGCATGTTTTCTGAAAAGAAGGATTTTTTTTACTTTACTAATTTTTATTTTTCTATCATTCGTTTTAGTCACAGGGAATTCCCAGGATGAAATAAATAAATAAAAATAAAACAAATCTAATATTAATAACAAATGCATAAAGCTTTAAAGTCTCAGTTAAAAATGTTTTAGAACTTAAAAAAAGCATTTTACAAATCATTTTAAATGAATATTCCTGTAATTACAGCAATTCTTTTTCTCATTCATTTAAAAAAATGTTTTATTTATTTATCTTTTTTTTTATTTTTATTTTTTTTATTTTAGGCCTCCACAAATAAGTAGGTAAGTACATATCTGCAATCAGCTGGGTCTATTTTACTATTTTTTTTTCTTGCCTTAGTTTTTACCTTTTAAAACAAGACACCACTAGACACCTTTCTGAATAATTTTGTGATATTTATTTTTTAAATGAACAACAGCTTTTTTGTTAATTGCTTTTGTTTCTTTCTCTTTACTTGCTCATCATTGAGTCTGGGACCACAGGTTCCACCCCCTTAAAGACACAGGTTTTTCTTGTCACTTGGCATGACCACTACAGACAGTGGCGGAGCGGGGAGGGGGGGGCTTACTGGGCTTAAGCCCGGGGTCTTTTGGAGTGTAATTTTTTCATAGTTAGATGCCTGGCTGACAACTGTATAAAGAAAAAAACTACACACAATATTCGAAGCACATAGTGCACACTGTGGGAATTTACGACTGTGCGTAAATCCCCCCTAATATTGGTATGATCCGAGCTCAGGCACTAAGCTGGGCTGCCTACGAGTCCGCTGTTGGAGAAACGGAGCTAGGCAGACAGAGGAGAACTGAAATTTGACCAGGTACCAAAGCAAAGCATTCGTACTGTACAAATAATGTAAATATGACGGTGTATCACGAAAGATTGATATCAAACTGATCACTTGACCCATATTATGTTACTTGCTCTTCAAGTGAATCAACAAATGGCAAAATGAAAAGCCGAACAACAACAATGCTGTTTCTTTAGAGAGTCTCAGCTTACATGTGTGTTTATTTCATATTTTCAGTTGTTACCCTCCACGGCTAAATAAATCGGTTTCAGTAATGTACTGATATACAAAAATGGACATAAGGAGCGTCTTTCAAAGAAAAAACTCTGGTAGTATTTTATATATTATGCTTTGTATGTTGTTCAGTATATTTCTATGCAAAACAAGAGGAACTTCAATACACAGCAGTATATTCACAGTTTAAACCAGTGAATATACTTTATGGAAAACACAAGAACATTTTTTTTACTGTACAACATCAATTTAGAGTAAACTTGTTTTGTTTTGGATAAATAAATATTGAAATATCTTTTGAATTAGTTAAATGTCAGAATAAAGAGAGACAGAGCTGTCTATTTTTATCACTTTCATCAAATTTAGGAGTACATATACACTAAGTTTATTGTTAATTAATAAGAAAACTCCAGATGGTTCCATTCTGAGCTGAAGAAGCTTCTGATAGGTTAGTAGAGTCCATGTGAGTAAATTGGTGGCACAGCTGTGGATGCATATAAGGCAAAACACAGAGCCTGTTTCTTTGACATGGGAAAATCAAGAGATGTCAACCAAAACACCAGAAAAAGAACTGTGGAGCTCCATAAGTGTGGCTCAATTTTGAATACAATTTGGTGCCATTTACAATTAAAAAATACAGATAGTTTCTCGCTTTACTCTTAAAGTTAACAAATATGTTTTTTATATTTATCAATCTAAAAAAATAAACATTTAGTCCAATTTGATGTTAAAATTAAAATTTGATCTGAAGAGTGTGTAAATATCTGGTTTCAACTGTATATTTGATTATTGTCAGCACAAAGAGGGAGAGAGAGGAACAGAGAGGGAGAGAGAGGGAGATGGAGAATGAGGACAGAACAGAGATGGAACAAGAGCAGGTGAGACACACATGTTAGTCAAATGGTTGTTTACCAAAAGTATCACCGTATCATAGGTACTCATGTATCTCGTACCTAGTGTTTCTTTTTAGGTTTGCTATTTTTCAAATTCTACATTTATTAAGTTATGCAGGCTTGTTTGCACAACAAGGCTAAATAATTATATAAACTTTTCTCAATCTAAATAGTGGACTTTGGTAGAATTAAAAAGTGCAGGTCTACGATGATTTTCAGTGCTACTATCATCTAGTTCTAGTTCTGATTCTGTCTTGGTTAAATCCTTAGTAGTCCTGATTTTGAACTGTTGTAGTCCTGTTTTAATTCCGGATCAGTTCTGGGTCTGGTTGAATTGGGGTCTAGTCCTCGTGTCTTGATACAGCCCCGACTTTGTTCTGCCTTGCTGCTTAATTAAAAAACTAGTTTAAGGTGTCCTGCATATGTGATATATTTTTTTCCCTATATGAAGTCATCTTTGAACAAAACTCAAAACAGAGCCTATTAATCTTTCAGTCATTTCTAACCCCCCCCCCCCCCCCCCCCCAAAAAAAAAAAAATTAAAAAAAATCCCACATGCATACTACCCTTTAGGGCTAAGCCCCGGGTGTTTCAAATGTCTGGCTCCGCCTCTGACTACAGACATAGTAAAATGTTCAAAATAAAGTCATCCACAGGCAAAATTAATATAATAATTCCTTAGTGATGTTGGTCAGCTACTGTAGACCCCAGAGAGGTCTGTCTCCTTGTTAAACATAAACAGATGGTCATGCAACTCTAGTAATATTCTCATCTGGGATTTGGTGGAAGTGGTGCAACACAGTCACTGAGCAGATGAAAATCCGTTCACTATAGCTGTGTGTTACAGCTGGGATCATTACATTGCAAAATTAAGTTCTTTCCCCCATAACTTAATTTTTTTAGAATAATAAAATATTAAGTGATTGTATTAAAATGAGCAGAAGTGTGGTTTAAGGTGGGATTTGGCAGGTGTAGGAGATGTGCAGTGGAGCATGGAAAGGGAATCTCTTACAAATGACAGATGTAAAAATGTATGTTTTTAGTTCCAGTAGATTTTTCTTTGTGCGCAGGCTGTGATCAGCTGATCTGTGTCACAAAGAGCCATTATTTCCTTTGATAATAATCTCTTATCTTCCTCTCCCGTCCTCTCATTCTTACATTTTTTTTTTTTCATTTTTGGGTGTCACACTTTAATGTTTTTTTTCCTTTCCCTGATATGTACAGCATTTTTACACAGCAAAATTTCGCTTTTAAGACATCATGTGTAGCATATTGCACAGAACTAGAGATACACTGATTTAATTTCTCTGAAAGTGTGACCCACTGATACGTATTTTTGCTAATTTTCTATCTAACAATTATAACTGACAACCTATAGAAGCACAAATAAACTTATTTTCATAATAACATAAATGATTAAACTACAATACAAAACAAAAACCAGTATGTTACTTGAAAGAAATATAGAAAATTTACTGAAAATTAGTTGCTTGGGCGATATGACCCGAAATTCATATGTCGATATTTTTTAGCTGGATGGCGATATACGATATATATCTCGATTTTTTTTTTTTTTAAGCCATAAGGTAAGAACAAAAAGAGTTCTTAGTCAAAGCTGTGTCCCAGATGTCACACAGGCACTTTTATTAACATACAGCGTAGATGTACATGAAGAAATTACTCAAAAATAAATTATCAGCATTTATTAAATAATAATGCTCCATAAATAAAAGAAAACAATGTTGTCTTTGTGCATAACAAAAAGCTCGCAATTGTGCAGTCAAAATGTAAACTAAAAGACGCTGAATGTAAACAAAGACAGATTTCACAGCTGCTCTATTCCCAAGTTCTACTGCGTGACTGACAGCCTGGAGTTTGAAATCTGCTTCATAACCGTGTCTCTTAACAGGTGCCATTTATGGTCCTTGTACACACACAATACGGTAATATTACGTTGAAGCACAGTACGTATTACTCTGCGAGGCTCCTGACTATGGTAGCCATAATGCTTCGACAATGCATTAAGCAGTGCGACTTCGTAGCTTACCAAAGTTGAACTAAAACATTTATTGACAGATTGCTGAGCGCTGTGTACCACATAAAATCGGTTCGCGGTCAGTAAGCACAACCAGAATTCATACATAAGGCGCACTGTCGATTTTTGAGAAAATGAAAGGATTTTAGGCCATGCATGTCGTTAGCGCGGTTAGCTCGCTAACACGTCGACGCTGAACAGCCCCACGCACGGGGCAGTCCGTGGTAACTCGTTAACGGAGATTTGCTGTGTCCATCTTGTCGCTGCCTGCAGGTGAAGCGATGGGGGAGGGGGAGTTGTGTTCAGTGAAGGAGAGGCAAGGCCCAGTAACGTTGCATAGTGACAAAAGTGGACGAAAGAGAGGCAAACTTGTGGCTCCACAAGTATAATTATAACGTAACATAGACTATATCGATATAAACGATATTGTCACATCTTATATCTCGTATGAAAATATATCGATATTTTTAAAAAACTCGATATATCGCCCAGTCCTACTTTACCCCCATATGACATATTTTACCTCGCTAAACTTAAGCAGGTGCAGGAGATTTCTATAACAAAACAAGTATCAGTTACATCATTTTTCAGTATGTTTATAACTTCACCAGATAAGAGGATTTGTCTCTATGTCTCCATAATTGTTCTCATAACTGCTTTGAACATTTGCTTATACCAAGGCTGTTGGCTTGTAGCTTGCTTGCTGATTTTGGATAGCTTTACCTTTAGCTACTTTCCTTTTTTTTTAGCTTCTTTAAAATGTCAATGTTCATGTGGGTGAGGTCAATTTAAGAGTCTGGTTAGATTTGTTGTTATGAATACTTTTGTGGCATTCCCCATATGGTTTAATTAGGAAAAGTTTGTATTTTCTCACAGTAACGGTGTGTGCACACCGAACGCGATTGACGCGAACAAAAACGCGCCAGACGCCCCTAATTTGACGCGTGCACATTCGCACCTCAATGCGTGTCCAACACAAATCAATCGCGCGTGAACTGGAAATGTCGGAGGAATGTGGGAGGAAGTTGTGCCACCGAGTAAAAAGTTATCAGTGCTTACTGTACATACCTGTGGGTGCAGCAGCAGGAGCTCAGGGAGCCAGGAGAAGCAACAGGGGATGGCTCTGCTGCAGAATAAGTTGCTTCTATCAAGAAAATATTAAATGTTAACAGGTTGAATACAATAATCATAGAGAAAGTATATACAGTGGTCCCTCATTTATTGCAGCAGGGGTTCTCAGAATAACTAGTCCCTCGCCACACACTTTATACACTGTTTTCCCCACACACATAAACATTAGTCACAGTTCTCACAAGTTGTTTGTCAAAGTACAAACCTTTGTAGATTGCAAAATGTAAAAGTATTATTATGTCGCGTTTTGTCTTCATCAGCCTGCCACTTTCGTGCGCCTTTTCCCGTCAGGTGTGCAGGTGTCTATTTCCGAATGAGGGTCATAGTTATGGGTGTTTTTGTGCTGTTTTTTCTGTTGGACGTGATGGTTATCAAAACCAAACATGATAAATTTGGCAAGCACAGGAGACACGACATGAAGGAGATTTGTCAGTCAGGCTGCAGAATGCAATGCTGTACTGTGCAATAAAAAATCAGCGAAAAAAACGAAGCAGTGACGGATGAACAGCGGGACCATGGTGTGCTGTTTATTAATAAACAATAAAATTGGTGTGAACACACTGTTAGGAGTTTCCACACTATGGACATGCTAGTGTGTGGCTGTGTGTATGCATGACTATTTCCCTGTGCTGGTGTACACGTGTTGCACATGCATGAAATGGACTTGCTTAAAATTGGTCTTACTTGAGGTGTATAAAAGGCCCCAAAGTTCATAGAATAGTTTTACTGGTGTTTATAAGTTTATATAAGTTCATGTAATGTTCAGTCTTCTGTCAGTTTGGGCCAGCCCACCTTCTAGTGACATCATCCGGTTAGTAAGGTGGGCAGTTTAATGTCGGATGAGCAGTGTTGGTCCGGAGGGGGTGCACTGATTCATCAGGCAGGACCAATAACCCTGGAGATGGAGATCAGTGCATCTCTACAGAGAATAGCTGGATTTTGCTGATATTTGTTGATCTGTTTGAAAAGTTGTATTTTAAATTATCTGCCAAATATTATTCTATTCATGATCACTCGTCTTTTGTAGTGCTAGCTGATGCTGAAGCACCGCAAATGCAACTTTGACTGCATCATTTAAGCATCACAGGAATGAGAAAAAGTAGTCTTGAGGGTATAAACAGGCTGTTGGATGTCATTTTTTTATTATTGAGGAAGTATCTCCATGGATCACATCAACTGGACCACATGTAACAGTAGAGCAGGGCGATATGGCCAAAAATATTTATCACGATATATATTTGAAAATTTGCGATAACGATATAACTGACGATATAATTGATGCGAGACAAAATACAACTCCACAACATTACTAGCGCAAAAAGACAACCTTCCATTTATTTTCACTTAAACAAGAAGCTGGTTTTTATGTACATTAAAGCTTTATAAAAATGTAACAGTGCAAATGCAAATTCCTTGCTGAAAGTTTAACCAAAAAGGCATTTCCAGTAGAAATGGGCTGACATATCCTGAGCATAACCATGTATGATATTCACTGAAGTTAAAAAGAGGTGCTTTGCAACATTAAACTGCAGTGTGCAGTAAGTGTTTTTCGGACCATAAGGTGCATGGGATTATAAGGCACATTAAGCGAAACAAAGCAGTCAGATAAATCAAACTTTATTAAACTCATTCTTCTTGCTTCCTCCACTTCTGTACCATTGATTCATTAATGTTGAATTCTCTGGCAGCTGCTCTATTCCCATGTTGTTGCAGTATATTAATGACTAACCTTGTATTGTGGATGGATTATCTCAGTTATTCTCCTGACTGAAGTTTGGTCCGTTTACAGCATCCTGCCATGTGATTGCATTTGTCTCTAACCATCAGGAACGTTAACTTTTATAAGTGGAAAAGTGTTAGTGTTCGTCCTCCAGCTTCACTGTTTATGTTATGCTAACATAGCTGTGTCGCTAGCGATCACGTAGCACATCATTATATACCAGCTAGCCCAACTTCAGTAACCCTACAAACGTCACTGCTGTTTAGTTTCCTGTCTTCATTTATGTTGGAAGTGATAGCAGAGCTGTACGTTTGATTTTTTTCAGAAATCTCTCAGTCAGAACATGCAATATCATGCTTAGGTAACTAGCGAAACTAGCGAGCTAAGTTCCGCTAGTTTCCTGCTAACTTCTAACTCCGTTAAATGTAATAAATTTTGTTTTCATGGATGCCTGGAAGTTAAACTTCATAGTTACACCTGGTAAAGCAGCAATGCTGATCGTTTTATTAAAGATGAAAGAATTTAGACAGTTTTTAACTCTCAGTGATGCTGCAGTGTTGTTTCACCTGAAGTATACGGAGTTTAGGACCCAGATTACTCCCAGATTTAGAGCATCTTAGTCGGACAAATACGACAATAACGACGGCCGCTTGCATGTTCTGCAAAAAAATGTGCTTTGTCGTGTATCTGACGGACAAACACCAAACCAGTTCCACATCACTGAAGTTTCAGCATTTTTACAAACCAATTCTGGTTCATCTGTTTCACTCAACAATCGGCCATGTGCGTATGAAAACAAAGGCACTGCGCATGCGCGTTTTGCTCATATTCTATCGCGATATTTCATTTTCCTATCGTTGCCTAACATTATACCGGTATTACCGTGAACGGTATAATATGGCCCAGCCCTATGTAACAGTATTACATATTAACTTCCCTGTCAGATTTTGAATTTGAATTACTCATTTATTGAAGGTGTTACTCTAACTCGCAGCTGAAATACTTTATGTAATACTTTGTAGTGGAAAATCATATAAATGTACAGTGGGGCAAAAAAGTATTTAGTCAGCCACCGATTGTGCAAGTTCCCCCACCTAAAATGATGACAGAGGTCAGTAATTTGCACCAGAGGTACACTTCAACTGTGAGAGACAGAATGTGAAAAAAAAAAATCCATGAATCCACATGGTAGGATTTGTAAAGAATTTATTCGTAAATTAGGGTGGAAAATAAGTATTTGGTCAATAACAAAAATACAACTCAATACTTTGTAACATAACCTTTGTTGGCAATAACAGAGGTCAAACGTTTACTATAGGTCTTTACCAGGTTTGCACACACAGTAGCTGGTATTTTGGCCCATTCCTCCATGCAGATCTTCTCGAGAGCAGTGATGTTTTGGGGCTGTCGCTGAGCAACACGGACTTTCAACTCCCGCCACAGATTTTCTATGGGGTTGAGGTCTGGAGACTGGCTAGGCCACTCCAGGACTTTCAAATGCTTCTTACGGAGCCACTCCTTTGTTGCCCGGGCGGTGTGTTTTGGATCATTGTCATGTTGGAAGACCCAGCCTCGTTTCATCTTCAAAGTTCTCACTGATGGAAGGAGGTTTTGGCTCTAAATCTCACGATACATGGCCCCATTCATTCTGTCCTTAACACGGATCAGTCGTCCTGTCCCCTTGGCAGAAAAACAGCCCCATAGCATGATGTTTCCACCCCCATGCTTCACAGTAGGTATGGTGTTCTTGGGATGCAACTCAGTATTCTTCTTCCTCCAAACACGACGAGTTGAGTTTATACCAAAAAGTTCTACTTTGGTTTCATCTGACCACATGACATTCTCCCAATCCTCTGCTGTATCATCCATGTGCTCTCTGGCAAACTTCAGACGGGCCTGGACATGCACTGGCTTCAGCAGCGGAACACGTCTGGCACTGCGGGATTTGATTCCCTGCCGTTGTAGTGTGTTACTGATGGTGACCTTTGTTACTTTGGTCCCAGCTCTCTGCAGGTCATTCACCAGGTCCCCCCGTGTGGTTCTGGGATCTTTGCTCACCGTTCTCATGATCATTTTGACCCCACGGGATGAGATCTTGCGTGGAGCCCCAGATCGAGGGAGATTATCAGTGGTCTTTTATGTCTTCCATTTTCTGATGATTGCTCCCACAGTTGATTTTTTCACACCAAGCTGCTTGCCTATTGTAGATTCACTCTTCCCAGTCTGGTGCAGGTCTACAATACTTTTCCTGGTGTCCTTCAAAAGCTCTTTGGTCTTGGCCATGGCGGAGTTTGGAGTCTGACTGTTTGAGGCTGTGGACAGGTGTCTTTTATACAGATGATGAGTTCAAACAGGTGCCATTCATACAGGTAACGAGTGGGGGACAGAAAAGCTTCTTACAGAAGACGTTACAGGTCTGTGAGAGCCAGAGATTTTCCTTGTTTGAGGTGACCAAATACTTATTTTCCACCCTAATTTACGAATAAATTCTTTACAAATCCTACCATGTGAATTCATGGATTTTTTTTTTCACATTCTGTCTCTCACAGTTGAAGTGTACCTCTGGTGCAAATTACTGACCTCTGTCATCATTTTAAGTGGGGGAACTTGCACAATCGGTGGCTGACTAAATACTATTTTGCCCCACTGTAAATACCGCCTTATTTCAAATTTATTCCTGGATTATGGAAAATACAGTGACTGCACGTACGTAAATTTCAACCTGTATTTCTTTCAGTGATTTCAAAATTAGTGTTTTTTTCGATGAAATGATCACCAAATTCATTGCGACTTGCTCACAAAATTCATAATAATGTTGTTTATTTATAATAACAATTCTGTTATAAGTTAATATTGTAATTAGAGTTGATATCAGCTATTTGCTAATAGGTCAGTATTGGACTGTATAACAGCCGAAATATGAAAATTTAAAACAGTAGTGTTCTGAGTTTTGAGCTTTTCCACTAGAGAGCAGTGTGCAACTTTCCAGTTGACAACACTTATTCGGAATTACCAAATACAGAACAGCTAGCTAATCTGATTCGAATCGTGCAGAGTGTAAGCAAGTAATCTATGAACTGTTCTGACAATCAAACAAGATTATTTTTAAATTGAATTGTGTTAGTAAAGACTCATAAATAACTACATGTAACAAATGTTGGGGAAATCTGTTTATGGTGCGTGTGTGTGTAAAAGAAAAAAAAATTGCCCGACATATTGGATTTTTGATATCACCAAGTATCAGTGTTGGGATTGGTTTTAAATCTCATACATCAGTCATGTTCTAATCGGTATTAAGTCTAGTCCATTCCCAGTGATCACGAGAGGAAACACGAGACTGAGAATATTTGGGAAATTAATTTATCTAATTTGTCAGAAAATAAATTCTCTATCTATCTAAATGTCTATATTACAAGTTACACTGAAATGCTTTTTGAAATAGAAGAACTAAGAGCAAGGAAAATGTAATTATTTTTACATTTTTTGCTTTAGAAAGACTCATCTGTAGACAGTGCTGCACCAGAAGGAAGAAGAATTGAACTTTGTTTTAGAAAGTACTTGAAAAGAGGGAGCATGCAATGGACACGTGATGAACTATTTTTTTTTTTATCTCATAAGAAGCCTGTTTGTGTGCTCTGCAGTTGATTTTATTTTAGGCAAAGATTTTGCAAACAAATGTCAGTTAAATGTAATAACTGGGTAGTGTAAGTTGCACAAACCCCTAGTACTCAGTTACAGTAAATGTAGTTCGCAGCTGTGTTTAAATACATAAGTACTTGTGTAAATATATTGTAGTTAGTTACAAGTAGTTGTTTACCTTTTCAAACGTATGTATGGAAACTTGAATTGTTGTTGCTAGCCTCCTGAACTCATCTAAAGTGTACTGGTCTAAAATTAAGTGTGAGGCATGAGTTCTTTGGTACTTTTTTCACTGGAAATGACCCTAAATATCAGTTTTCTGAGAAAAGGAGTCTTTCAAAGAATTTCAGAGAAGAATTGATGTCACACATGAAGTGCTACTGAAGTTACTGTCGCCGATGAAAATTATGATGCCATTATGATCAGTTGGGCATTCACAAAGATTCCTTGTATGAAGAATTGCTCCTAGAGCTGAAATTCTTAGAAATTCTTGGAGTTATAAGATTTTCTAAGAATTTGACCTTAAAGCTGAGACTGTTTCTTGTAGCAGAAATTATTTGCAAACCATCTTAGCCCTTGGGAAAAACCGTTTGGTGAGAAAATGATGACTTGTTGGAGGCTTAGGATTTTGTTTTAAACATTTTAGAGGACTTTTTTTTTTTTTTTGCTTGTTTGTTAAGCCACTTAACACTGACCTATGAATTATTCAGGTGTAAAAAAGCTATCAAACTCAAGGGATCAACTAGTTTTGTGTCTACACAAAACAAAACGTAGTAGAGATTTTTATTTTAAATTGTATTTTTAGACACGTTGTTACTAGCAGCCTGTCTTGAGAGCATTTCTTTAGTTAAATCTACAAAAAATGCCCTCAAAGTAACACCGTTTGACAGGCATAAAATATTATTTTTGTACCAGCAAGGTGATTCCCAAACATGGCATATGTCAGCATGGTGTGCAGTGTAAAATGGAAAAATTGAAAAATCCTAACAAAATCATGACATGGGACCTGGGAGATGTATCTTGCCCTTCAGTTGAGGCTGTAGTTTTAGAAATGGTCTCAATGGGAGGTTTGCTGCCAAGAAGCCAATCTGAGGTAATCTGAGGCCAAATTACTCACTAACTGGACTTGAAATCAATGGTAACAGCTTTTATGGGGTTATGAATCCAAATTTGGAATTTTTCGTTCAAGTCGTCATTATGTATGGAAGATGTCAGGAGAGAGGTACAACATTTAGTATCTACGCCCATCTGTAAAACATGGGTGTAGCAGCTAGAACCCTATATCACACAAGAATGACACAATGTTCCTCTCCCAAAAGTCAAACTTTTTCTCAGTTTAAACATTTGATATGTTTTCTATGTTCTATTTTGAATGAAAAATGGCTTTATGAGATTTGCAAATCATGGCATTCGGTTTTGTTTTTACATGTTACACAGCGTCTCAACGTTTTCCAAATTGGGTTTGTAGATAGCTAATGACGTTAACATTAAGTTGTTTAACAGTTGTGACTTGTGTCTAAAAAAAACATCCTAAAAATACATCATGTGCAGATGTTTTGACCCAGCGGGGGTCATTTTAGGTCAGGAATAATTTAATAATAATAATTCAACTCTGCTGCAGAGAGAGGGATTTATACTCTGAGCTGTATTAGGAAATACTTGAGATTTTAGTAAGGAGACACTGACTAAATAGATTGTGCAGAAGCCTTAAGGAAAAACAGTAGTCTTAATTATGCCATCAGGTACCTGCACTGTGTGAAGCTTTTTTTTTTTTTTTTTTAACTTATATGCCCCACTGTGAATAGTAGTTGATATGCTCCCTTCCAAATGTCTGCTCTCTTTGCTGCAATTCAGTCTATTTCTAGACTTTTGTTTTTTTAGATTTGCTAATTTCTTCTAATCTAATGCATCTAACAAATCTAATCTACCACATCATGTTTTGTCATTATACTCCTATAGATACAGTGGGGCAAAAAAGTATTTAGTCAGCCACCGATTGTGCAAGTTCCCCCACCTAAAATGATGACAGAGGTCAGTAATTTGCACCAGAGGTACACTTCAACTGTGAGAGACAGAATGTGAAAAAAAAAATATCCATGAATCCACATGATAGGATTTGTAAAGAATTTATTCGTAAATTAGGGTGGAAAATAAGTATTTGGTCAATAACAAAAATACAACTCAATACTTTGTAACGTAACCTTTGTTGGCAATAACAGAGGTCAAACGTTTACTATAGGTCTTTACCAGGTTTGCACACACAGTAGCTGGTATTTTGGCCCATTCCTCCATGCAGATCTTCTCGAGAGCAGTGATGTTTTGGGGCTGTCGCCGAGCAACACAGACTTTCAACTCCCGCCACAGATTTTCTATGGGGTTGAGGTCTGGAGACTGGCTAGGCCACTCCAGGACTTTCAGATGCTTCTTACGGAGCCACTCCTTTGTTGCCCGGGCGGTGTGTTTTGGATCATTGTCATGTTGGAAGACCCAGCCTCGTTTCATCTTCAAAGTTCTCACTGATGGAAGGAGGTTTGGGCTCAAAATCTCATGATACATGGCCCCATTCATTCTGTCCTTAACACGGATCAGTCGTCCTGTCCCCTTGGCAGAAAAACAGCCTCATAGCATGATGTTTCCACCCCCATGCTTCACAGTAGGTATGGTGCTCTTGGGATGCAACTCAGTATTCTTCTTCCTCCAAACACGACGAGTTGAGTTTATACCAAAAAGTTCTACTTTGATTTCATCTGACCACATGACATTCTCCCAATCCTCTGCTGTATCATCCATGTGCTCTCTGGCAAACTTCAGACGGGCCTGGACATGCACTGGCTTCAGCAGCGGAACACGTCTGGCACTGCGGGATTTGATTCCCTGCCGTTGTAGTGTGTTACTGATGGTGACCTTTGTTACTTTGGTCCCAGCTCTCTGCAGGTCATTCACCAGGTCCCCCCGTGTGGTTCTGGGATCTTTGCTCACTGTTCTCATGATCATTTTGACCCCATGGGATGAGATCTTGCGTGGAGCCCCAGATCGAGGGAGATTATCAGTGGTCTTGTATGTCTTCCATTTTCTGATGATTGCTCCCACAGTTGATTTTTTCACACCAAGCTGCTTGCCTATTGTAGATTCACTCTTCCCAGTCTGGTGCAGGTCTACAATACTTTTTCTGGTGTCCTTCAAAAGCTCTTTGGTCTTGGCCATGGCGGAGTTTGGAGTCTGACTGTTTGTGGCTGTGGACAGGTGTCTTTTATACAGATGATGAGTTCAAACAGGTGCCATTCATACAGGTAACGAGTGGGGGACAGAAAAGCTTCTTACAGAAGATGTTACAGGTCTGTGAGAGCCAGAGATTTTCCTTGTTTGAGGTGACCAAATACTTATTTTCCACCCTAATTTACGAATAAATTCTTTACAAATCCTACCATGTGAATTCATGGATTTTTTTTTTCACATTCTGTCTCTCACAGTTGAAGTGTACCTCTGGTGCAAATTACTGACCTCTGTCATCATTTTAAGTGGGGGAACTTGCACAATCGGTGGCTGACTAAATACTTTTTTGCCCCACTGTATATGGAGGGTCGATTAATCTTTATTCCCAGTTCAGGTAGAAGATCAAATACCCAAACTGGCAGTGGAAAATTAAAAAGGAGTTAAACCTTATTAAATTTGGGCTTAATTATCTGGAAAGCTATTTCAGCAGTATTTCCGTATTTCAGCAGCTAGCATGCACCAAACAAAGGATGTGGGTTTTAAGAAAGTATTATTTTCTAAGTGACAGAAAAATGCTAACATTCTAACAGCTCAAAGAACACATAAGCTGTTATTGTGTAGTTTCCCTTGGAGAGAAAACTTCTTCACTAAGAGATGGAAAAAAGACATAATGTAAAGTAACAAAAGGACTGACCAACTGTAAATTTAATGCTTAAATGTAAGGTCCTTGTTCATTTTAACATCTTGCAGTACAAGTTGAAGTATAAGAATATTTTGTTGTTCACATGTTCACTGAAAGAAATTTGGTGAAATTTGCAATGAAGCCCTGTGTTTGACTGGAGCAGAGCAGCTGTGATGTTCATGATCAATATTAGGGTATAAATGTAAGGTAATGAAGCTGTATAGAAAGTAGACCTACTTTTTAGATTCCCTTTGGTTTTTCTGGTTTTTGTAACAGATATTTAAGCATTATTATGGCATAATATGAGGTTCAGTTAGCTTGACAAAAAAATTACCTGGTATAAATGTCCTCCAAAGACCTACTTTTTATTTTTATATTCATCATTTATCTTTTACTTCAGCATTTACCAGAAAATGTTTTAACATTAGTATCTATACTTAGGATTAAGTGACTAATGTGTATACTTATGCTTACTTTTCTTTGGTTATAATGTGAAACAGTGAAACAAAGAACAGTTCTGACTGCTCTGCTTGTGTTTTGCCAGTTTGATTTTGTCAGAAAAAAATAACCCTAGGCTTTTCTCAGCATTATTATGTAAAACATTCTTAACATAGAAGCCATATCCCAACATTTGAGACTGGAAAAAAACAAAGCAGATGCACCACAAAAGACAAATACTCTCACATTAAAAGACCCTTTAGAGCCTTGACCTTAACTGTGTATCCTGTGTTTTATTTGTTTTCCTTTGACACCTCATCTCAAGCCACATGAATGAGAAAAGTTTGCACAAACAGTGCAGAGATATGTCTTCTCATTCTTCTTCTTCTTTTGAAACCTTACCTGTCTGACAGCTTTTGCAATCAGAATTATGATCTGAATGAAACACATTTTGCTTTTCCAAGGTCAGCTCTATAAATTCTCTATAGGCTCATCTTGTTAAGGGTTTATCTGTTTATTTCTTCCTTTCTGTTCGTATTATTTAAAGTTATATGTGGTATACAGTGTGACAATGTCTAAGGCAGGACAGGCAGGAAAAAAAGGGGTGGCCGTAGGGGGGTAGGGAAAGATGTGATAAAAGGACATTACAAATAAAAATGTATGTATGTATAAAACATACAGGTACGCAACAATGTTCTTGAGGGGTGTGTGTGTGAGTGTGGGAGAGAGAAGGAGAGAGTGTCGAGTATTAGTGTGTCTTTGTCATAAAATGAAAATGAGTGTGGGAAGCCGCAATAATGGCCCCTAAGAGTCAGAGACAGACATAGGAGAACCAGGACTCTTCGGTACTCTTATATAGCCATATATATATATATATATATATATATATATATATATATTAGGGGTGCAACGATATTCGTATCGATATTGAACCGTTCGATACAGTGCTTTCGGTTCGGTACGCATATGTATCGAACAATACAACATTTGTAATTTATTTTATCAATTTTCCTTCTGACGATGCTGTCTGTGTTGAGCGCTCAGTGAATCTGTGTTCGACTACTCCGCCTAGGCTGCACTGTCGAGCGCAGATCCACTGAGCGCTCAACACAGACAGCATAGTCAGAAGGAAGAGCGCAGGGCAAGCTAGCGAGACAGAAGTTAAGCTCTACTTGCAACAGGCAAATTGAACCTCATTCAGATCTGGCGTTTGGAATTATTTTGGTTTTCATGTGACGTATGACCCTGAAGGTAAGCGAGTCATGGACTAAAGTAAAACAGTATGTTGGATGTGCCACGCAATGCTCAATTACATTGGTGTGAACTAGTGTGTTAGCGCAGTTAGCTCGTTAACGTGTTTGCCGTCTAGCCCCATGCACAGAGCGATCGGCGGTAGCTCGTTAACGGAGATTTGCCGTGTTATGGCGTTAAGGTCATTTCAACGAGATTAACCTGAAAGCACTAGTGGGAACACAACGAATATGACTGCACATTTACGCTGACATCATCCTAGTGCAAAGACAAGTGGAAGCAGACAAAAAAAAACCAAGCATGCTACTAACTTTAGCCAAGCCATTTAGACAGCTGTTAGCACATGATTCTCCTTATGCTGCTGAGAATATAGCCCAGAAGAAGCGGATAGTATAGCTTTTATTTTGGAAAGAGCCATTTCTCTGTAATAAACTCTCTTTTCCAAAGATGAGTGATTCCTCAATCAGATACAGGGCTTGCAATATCGCTAGCCCGACGTCCCGGAGCTAGCGATTTTTTCAGTCGGGCTACCAAAATCTATCTCTTCCCTGCCCGTCGGGCTATTGTAGGAAAAATATATGTCAATGCTTTTGCATTCTTTCAGAAATGTAGCTGGGTAATTATGTCATTGGCATCGGTGAGCCACTGTCAATATGTGACATATTGAAGTCGCGTTTGAATTTGCGCTTGTTTTTTTGCTTTCACTTTGCAATCGTGCGAACTGTGTATAGAGAGCGACAGCACTGATCTGTGAGTGATGATAATTTGTGCACCAATTCCTCTGACATCGTCTTATTAATCGTTAGCTTACTATGCAAACATGACAAGTGAAATCTCCCGCAGCAAGCTTAAACATGTGAGAGGTTGATCGCGCAGAGAATCGCTGAGCTTATGTGAGTGAGCGTGTAAAAGCATTTCAGTTCTGCTGAGCCAAATAAGACAGGTCAGGGTGAAGAAGTGACAGTCAAAGAAAAGCTTACCACAAAACGGAGAAGTTATGACAAATCAGACTATAAGGCAAAAAGAAAGTGCAGCTTTATGGTTTCATGGACAAAAGAATTTCTGTGGCTGCAATATGATGAGCTAAATAACCAGGGCTGCACATAAGTGGTCCGCAGGTGTGCATTCGCTGTCAAAATAAAAAACACGCACAAGGGTTAGGGTTAAATTTAAAAACTGTACTTTTGAGTTAAAATATATATTTATAATTTTAATAAATGACAAATTAAAAATGCATGAACATTTTTTTTGTATCGAAAAAATATCGAACCGTGACACCAAAGTATCGAACCGAACCGAACCGTGAATTTTGTGTATCGTTGCACCCCTAATATATATATATAACTATATATATGGCTCACTGTTTCATTCATACTGGCTGTATGTTGAGATGTTGATTAGTGGTTGATTAGTGATTTTACAGTGAGAATGTACTGAAAGCCAAGGTATGTCCATCTTTTAAAGGGGCAAAGGTCACTGCAGACAGTGCTTTATTAGAAAGAGACAGAGCAGATTAAGTCACTGAAAGTGGTTTGGAGCTTGAGTGTCACCTGATTAGGGAGGCCACCTGAAATTGTTAGAGAAAATCACTGAAAGAAAAATCTTTATTCCAATGGCAAATATCAATGACTTTCTGCATGATAGACAAAGAGGATGGATTGACTTCATTATAAAGGTCACTGGGTTTTGGAGCTTGGCCAACATTTGATATGCAGTTTTACTGTGATCACTCTTACTTCTAAAGACATGAACCGAAATGGGAAATGCAGTGAAGGAAGGATGTGTGCTGGTCTTGTGATCTCTTCATTTAGTTCAGGATGCACAAGATTTCACGGTTCATGCTTAATGGTTGAGCAAGAAGCTTTGAATTCAAGCGAGAAGGACAGTGCTAAATAGATGAACAGCCTTCTCCATTAATATTTGCCTACCGTATGAGTTTGTTAATTAAACTAAATCTGATCAAATTAATAAAATGTACATGAATCAGTATAATTAGTCATTATTAAAGCTACACTATTCGTTGAAAATGAAGCCATGTAGAAACAAATCATTACCATAAATTTTTAGACCACACAAAGTACACCAAGTCTTCATGTAAATCAGTCAACTGAAGCAAAGTGTGATATACAGTGCTTAATAAATGTATTAGGGTTAGGGTTACCCACTGTGGTTTATGCCACAGATGCCCTGAATTAACAGCAATGGTATCTACCAAAATCATTTTTATATGTCTGTAATGGGTTAATTTATTAGTATATTTAAGCTCTTTAAGCAAAATAATATTTAACTGCTTAAATGTAATTGTTGTCATAAAAATAGAAGAAAATAGCAGAGCACATTATTATTTTTTGATGAAGATGAACCATTATTTACTTGCATTCCAGAACAGAAACATTTAGAGGTTGAATGTTATGCTTGAGTCGTTTCTGATTCACAGAGAAGACCCATGTATCTGCTGAAATTTGGGTATAAAAACATTAATTAATTATGTTATTTGCCTAATAAATAACAATACATTTTTTGTTTTAAACAAGTTTTACATTTCTATTATTATATTTCTATTGTTTCCTCTATGTTCTTATGGTAGGTGCTGTAAAAAAAATTGTTAAGCACTGTACAGTACTTGTATGTAACACATAAAACTTAACATTTTTCATTTCATTTAGCTGACAAATACTTATGACACTTATGCATTTTTCTGATGACTGTCCTCCTATAGATGATTGAACAGTATCTAAAGCTCATAGAGGCCCCCAAAACGCACTTAATTAATTTCAGTCATGCTTCATACAGCAACAGGTTACACTAAAAAGCGTAACACTTTTAGCTTCAGCTTTTGAATTAATACTGCACATAACAGTTTGAGTCAGAGCTTGGTCACCTGGAGATGGTCAGAAACAGCCAAAGTCAGGCTGTATAGATAATGAAACTGGACTGAGTAAAAACATAACCAAGAGATTAAAAGAAGTTTGCAATTTTAGCATAGTAGTATTTGTTCACAGTGTTTTTTTTTTTTAAACACTGTGTTTTAAGGCAAATGCATTTTATAATAGTGTTGTTTGAATGAAATAAAACTGGGTCTTGATTCAGATCAGTTCAAATTAATTTGGTGCTATATAACAAAACTTGAACTGTATTATAGCCCTAATATGTGTATCTATGAAGCTTTGTGCTTATAACAACATGACTTTCAGGTTGGCATATATTTTTTTAAGGCAACAAAAACTATGACCTCCAGTCAAGATTTTTCCATCAGTGGCATTGTCTAAAATGCTTCCTTTTATTACATCTCTCATGGTATTGTCATTGTACTTGAATGGCCGTTAGACTTTTGACTGACAAACATGCTAATATCTTTGGCTACGTTCACACTGCATCAAATCCGATTTTTTTTGACCCTATGCGACTCATATCCGATCATGGTATGACAGTGTGAACGGCACAAATCCAATATTTTCAAATCCGATCTGGGTCACTTTCGTATGTGGTACTGAATCCGATACATATCCGATGTTTTAGAAAGTGACTGCTGTTTGAACGGTCGTGTCGCATTAAATCCGTCTTTTACGTCACTGACACAAGACAGACACCAATTATCAGCGCCAGAGAAGCGCCCGAGAAGACAAACGCTTCCTGGCCATCCCGTGTAGATGTCAGTAAAACTGTTGGGAAGACAACGTTGGAGAAACGTGAACATTTTATTTGTACTGTATAATCTGCAGATTCTGACAGAAATCTGCAACTATCCTTTGAAGCGCCGCTCCTCTCTAAAACAGCAAGAAGGATAATTATTAGGTTATCTACATTATTATGTAAATAACAAAATAACTTAAAGCAAAAATTGGGAAACGTAAAGTTGAAGTCTTTATATTAAGGGCCATCAGTCAAACAATATTGTTTGCTCTGAGTCTAAACAGAGCGTGTTGTGTGTGACATCTTCTTTTGCGCATGCGGGCCGCTTTGAGCGTTCACACTAGAGAGCGTTTGCTGGTCGCATTTTATTTGTAGTGTGAACGAGCAGACAAGAAAATCGGATTTGATCAAAAAATCTGAATTAAGCATTAACACCTGCAGTGTGAACGTAGCCTAAGTAGACGTTCATGAGACATGAAAGCCTCGGCATTCCCATGTCATGGTCTGTGGGGGTACCTGGAGGGTGTCTCCTTCTGTGGCTGCTGTACCATCCCTTTGGGGCGGGGACTTCGGTGCTTCAACTGAGCCTCAGCTGCGAGCAATCAGCTGGAGACCTACTTCAGCTGTCTCAACCGGCTCCTCCGTGCCAGTTTGTTCTACCCGTCTCGGTGGTAAATGACGTTTCCTTTGTGGTTTTCCTTGTGTGACTTAGCTCTCGGAGTAATTTCTGTCTTCCCTTCGTACAGCGGAGTTCCTATCCTGGTTTTCACCTTACGGGGACAGTCCCCGCCTCCCAGCCAACCCCCACGCTTCTGCTTGGGACCCTCCAGACGCTTTCCAAGGACCTCTCCCCTCCCCTCAGTGATTCCAACCCGGACTGGCACAGTAAGGCGAACAATTCTCCAGTTCCTAGTTATCTATGCTCCAGTTTTCCCTTCAGATTATAACTACCTCCTCCTCTGTTACAGAATATTTCCGCGGCTTACTGACCTCCTCCCCGTCCCTGCAACTAGCCTGATTGGCCCCCCCTTGTCACGTTAGGTCGCTTTTTCGATCAAAATTCACTGTAAGCATTCCTCGCCCGTGTTTGTTGGTCAGAGGGCCCGGTGGCGCCAGTGTCCGGCAGCCTCGCCTCTGTCAGTGCGCCCCAGGGTGGCTGTGGCTACAATGCAGCTGCCATCACCAGTGTGTGAATGTGTGTGTGAATGGGTGGATGACTGGATATGTAAAGCGCTTTGGGGTCCTTAGGGACTAGTAAAGCGCTATATAAATACAGGCCATTTACAGGCCATTTGTCTGCATTTTTGGGTCCACTTTCCTGATCGAACCTGTTGGTTCATGACATCCCACTTAATCTCAGAAGCTTATTGGCTACCCACACATACTGAACATTATTGGCTGATTTAAGAAAGAGGTTTTTTTGAACCATCTGTTGTACCAAGGTCGATGTTGTTATTTGCTAAGACAGCATACCATTTTTCATTTTTACATTATAGCTGTAATGAATATTTGACAGTAAGGTATTAAATTTTACAAATTCAAGTTTTCAAGTAGTGCCTACACAACCTATTCTACCTCCAAAAGTGCAAGTGTATAATCTAATGTAACTTTTGGAATTAAGTGAGCTATTTTGCATGTCGTTTTGCCATTTGGTTTATTGGTTTCCCACCTGCTATAGTAGTTTTGGCTTACTTGGCTGCTTCCCATTGCCATTGGTTAACAACATTAAGGGAGTTCTTCTCTGTAACTGCTATATTTCATTTTTGGATTGCTGATATCATGTCTTACTTCGGGATAAATAGAATGGGCTTCCATGAAGGTTGTGCCAGCCATAAGCATATGACGGGAAAGCCTAATTAATTTAAATTTTTTGTCAGCTGATTATATTTTTCAATTCTTTTTTTTTTTTTTTTTTTTTTTTAACTTTTGTTAAAAAAAAAAAAAAAAAAGAATTTTGCTATCAAGCTTCCTCGCAGAATGGCTTTCATTGAATCCCAAAGAATTAGAGGGTTCACTTCTCCGTTGTCATTCTCTTTAATGAATGTATCTATTTCTTGTTTAATATGTTCATTTGTAATAGATTCATTCAGATTTGGTTTATGTTATTTTTCATGCAGCCGCACGATGAGGTTCCGTGCAGGTCATGTTCATGTCTGTTTTCGTCACGCCATTTGGTTCACAGTTTCCATGCATCTGCACAGCATTCTGTTCATAGTTATTCCTTTCAGTCAGGTTAGTGTTTTTCCAGTTTAGGTTTTTGGTTAGTTGCAGTCTCTGTCCCTGTTATGTTTTGTCTACTCCCTTTTGCATCAGCCCAAATAAAGGCTCACTTTCAGTTTAAGTTCACTCACGTCTCCTCGCCTGTGTTCGCGCCTGGGTCCACCACACACACTCTCCACATGCTGGCCGTGACAGAAGCCCTACATTAAGGCGCCAAACCGTTTTCCTTGGAAGTGAGTCCAACTGAATTGTCAGAAAAATCGTGTTATGATCTGAGACATCCGCTACCCCAATTCTACAGTCTAACACTCTATGACATTCTTCCTTTTGCATTCTTGTTTAATTTTTGCTAATACTCTGGCTCTTTTGATTGGATTTCCCAGGCCGTTAAGCAACATCAATTCCAGACACTGTGACATAGTATACTGTTGTGGAAATAAAATGATCCTCCACCACTGACCTCAAAAACAAACAAAACCTAAACCAAAACATGGTAGAACAAATAGATGAACAATTAAAGAGAACTGTAGAATTCAAAACTCGAACAACATTGTAATATGACTCCCAATATGAGGTAAATGACACACCCCCACACAATGATGAGAGGGAGAGCCTCACCGGAAGTGAGGGCGCTCTCTTAGAATCAGTGAGAACCCCGATCTGAGTCACACTCGTCCTATCTTAAGTTGTTGGCTACCTCAAGGTAGAGCAATTATACACAACTTGAACCATGAAGAACATATTAATTATTCAAGAGAGCCAGATACATATTTGGAGTGATTACGTTATCTGCCCCCACACTGAAATAGTTTCTATAAAGTCAAACCCTTCTCTGTTCCCTTGTAGTTTGTCGCGCACTCTCTGAATGGCTCCGTTGTTGCTTCTCCGGGTCGCGGGTTGCCATGGTGACGCTTGCTCCAGTTGCTCCAGTAGAGACGTAGGGTCAAATCCTCCTCTTTCGTGTGGCTCCCCCACCGTAAATCCTCTCCGCTGCATCTCTCGTACCGCCTCCGCCGGACTGTGGTACACCTGAGGGCCTGTGTCCCAGTGGTTCCAGAGTTTTGTAAATGGAGATTGGAATCATATGCCCTTTTGTTTAAGTGCGCTTTTCACTTCTCTATGTGCACGGCGCTGTTGTACTACCGTAGCAGTAAAGTCATGGTCGAAACCAATGGGTTTGTCTTTGACAAGGATCTTCTTCTGCCATGCGTTTCTGAGGACAGTTTCCTTTGTTTTGAACTGAAGAAAACAGACGACAATGGAACGGGGAGCAGCATCAGCACCTGGCTTAGGACCGAGGGATCGGTGAGCCTGTTGTATTTGTGGGTCAGTGCCATCAGCCATTAGCCTCTTTCTTCTGATCACATTTTCAACAAAGCTTATTACCGAGCTGCCCTCTTCTCCTTCGGGGACTCTGTAGATTCGCAGGTTATTTCTTCTCGATCTAGACTAAAGGTTTTCTAGCCTTTCGGTTAGTTTCCTCTGCTCCATTAGCAATTGTCTCAGCGCGTCGTAGGCCACCGCTGACCAGCTTTCAAGCCCCGCCACTCGTGTTTCAGCTGCCTCAAGCTTCTCGTCGTATTCTTGGACCGCTAGCTTATCAGCCGTTAGCTGTTGGTTCATATCTTCTTTGAATTTCTTCAGGTTGTCTTTCAACTCACGCCTGAAGACTTCTTTGAATGCGTTGAAGTCAGCTTTCATCTCCGTCCGGAGGTCAAAGATTTGTTGGCTAATATTTTATATAACCTCTTGCAAAGAATCGAGATTGGCCCCCTCGCCATTTTCTTCATCGGAGTTAGCCATATCAGCGTGCGTGTCCTCTTGTTCTTCTGGAAAATACTGTTCAGTTGGTTCATGTATCTTCTTGTTCTTTTTCTTTGCCTCCCCCCGGCATTGTTCTAAACATAGAAGTAGTCAGAAAACTTGAAATTAAGGGAGAATTCGCTCGACCCTGAGGAGCTCAGAAATTACGCCGCCATTCTGCTCGCTGCCAGCCGGAAGTCCCCTATTTTTATTACTTTGAATTATCCAAATTAATCAGGGAGTGGACTGTGGACAATTTTCATGTTGGCAACTACAGCAAACACCAGAGCACTCAAAAACCAAAAACTCTGAATTTTCAGCATGTTGTCACAATGCTTTATCAAGGTTCTTGCCCTGTTTGTAACCCATGCGAGCACACTACAACTGTTATAGATTTTTCCCCTATTTTTTTTAAATTTGATTTCTTTTGGTAGGCACTAGAACTGATTTAATGGAAGTTGATATTTTCCTCTTCTTTGTGGGAGAGTTTTAATTTTGTTCTTTCTCTGGCAGTCAGGAAAAATGTGCAGTGAGTTTTCCTTGACTGCTACATTAATGTCGAACAGAAATGTTGACACTTGTGACATGTGCAGCTGACTTAGGCGCATATGGAGCATTCAGGTTTGCATAATGCAGTACGGAAATGTAGATTATGTGTCCTTACCTGATGTCTACATGTTTGTTTGTGAACAATTTTCAACTTAAGGAAACAGCTCCATTGTTTTAGCCTTTTCCTCTATTTCACAGGACATTCTCTGCTGATGGCAGTGATGGAGAACGCAACGTGGCCACATCCCTCATACCTCCCACATTATCTCCTCCGTGGTGACCCTTTCGCCTCAAGACTCTCCAGGGAGGCGGACGTTGTTGCAGCCCTTTACGTCTGTATCATAGGTGAGTCTTTTGTTAAGAAGAATCATCATGTTTGCATAAATGTCTGATTTTCTACCATTCTGCTCTATGTCCTACTTCTATTGGACGAGAAAACAGACTCAAGTTTGCTTTAACTAACTTTAACAAACGTAAAAAGATGCAACATACAGTTTGATTTTCTTGTCCTGTACAACAAAATGTGGTCCAAAAGGTTAGGGTTTACTTTAACTGACTCAGATGGAGGTGTACAATGGTCCCGTAGGGAAAATGGGAAATTCCATAACACTTGGACATGGTGTCAGTGTGACGTATATGATGAAAAATATTATGCTCTGCTGAACATAGTGTTGTAACTGAGATTACACAATGAAAACAATAAATAAAAACTCTGAGGTCTGAGGCATGATCGTGATGCCCTAAATCCTAACCCTAACTCAAACCCTCTACCTAAAAATCAGTAGTTTTTGGTTTTATGAAACTGGTCAAAATTATTGTTCTACCTGAGACACATAAAAAACTGTAGCATGAGGGTAGGGTTAGGGTGATGCATCATACTTCATGGAGATTTCAATTACTGATGGAAACCATTATTCAGCAGGAATAAACTCGGGGCAGATATCTATTTATAATTAAAACTGAATTACATTTACTGGGGGTACGGCATTATCAGAAGGAGCACGTGATTGGTGCATTAGGATGTCTCTAAGTTGTAAACACTGCTCTTACAGTTTGGCTTTTCACTTCAGGTTTCCTCATTTCAGTCACATTTATACACATACAGGGAGTACAAAAGCCTTTGAGTGTCTCTACTTAAACCTACGGATGCTCCTTTTTGAGTTTGTTAGATTGCATGAGTCATTATTGTAATGAAATGGTTGCCTCTGTGTCTATAAATTTGTGTCATGTGAGTGGACCATTGGCACAACTATCCACTCTTATATGTGCTTGATTGCAGTATAACGATGAGTCGTCCCAGCTAGTAAATCTGCACTGTGTATTTTCTCCAGGTACACATATGAGAAATGAGTAGCCCAGCAATTGGAAAGTATGCAGACTGTAAATTGTATCATTTGCGTGTAATGTTAAAGGCTGTTCTCCTGGTCTTTTTTTCCCAAAGAATGTTTTCTTAATGTGAAGATGAGTGACTGCAATTTCTTAAGCCCAACAGAATATCAGATTCCTGACTTTTTTCTGAGAAAATCAAAGACCTTCTGGAGACGCTTCAAGCAGGCAGAAGTACAAAAAGTCATTGTTAAGATCACACTTGGTCACAGTAAAAGCTGTGAACTGACATACTGTTTGTCCCTTCGTTTTTTTAATTATGTAACCATGTTTTCGCAGAAGTACAAATTCAGGTTTGTAATGGAGGCCATTTGTGCTAAATAGGGTTCATTGTAAGCAGCAAACTAAAAGAATACATTTCAGACTTTGAGGTAAATGACGCAAGCAAATGAATTTTCTGAGAAAGCTGCTGCCCTTTGATTACCTTCAACATGTGATCCATTACCATGGAATCCTAACTTTTGAGTTATCTTCTCTTTTCTTTCCTATTTCCATCCTTATGGACTGGTGTAGACAGTATGAAAAAAATACGTAACATTTCACGGGGTGATCGTGGGTCAAGAGTTGGGAGTTCGCCTTGTAATCGGAAGGTTGCCGGTTCGAGCCCCGGCTCGGACAGTCTCGGTCGTTGTGTCCTTGGGCAAGACACTTCACCTACCGCCTACTGGTGTTGGCCAGAAGGGCCGATGGCGCGATATGCCAGCCTCGCTTCTGTCAGTCTGCCCCAGGGCAGCTGTGGCTACAACTGTAGCTCGCTTCCACCAGTGTGTGAATGGGTGGATGACTGGATGTGTAAAGCGCTTTGGGGTCCCTAGGGGGGACTTTTTCAAATCTCTGCTATAATTTTTGCTGCAGTATTCCCTAAATAAGAATTGGTATGTTTCAATTAGTTTTCTAGAAACTACAATACATAACATAGGTCAGATCTTCCCAGTTACAAGGAAAGTGTAAGGTAGGAAGACTTTAGGACTAACGTGTGGCCCTGATGCTTAGTACTTTGCATTTGTTAAATGACCCATGTGTAGCTATTATGTTATTACCTTTTTACTGCTTTTTTAAAAAAAAAAACTTGCTCAGCTTCTACTAGAGGCCTGAGAGTTTGAGAGTTCTGTGCAGTATCCTAGCTGTTCGAAGCACTGTTTTGGAGAACTTTGCTTTGCAGGGGGGCTTGCTGGTCACACAAAATGAGTTTAGTTGAAAATAACAAGAACACTACAACACTATTGTTTGTAGTGAAAACCATTTCACTAAAATTCACATTTTGAGTGAAATGAATGTTGTTGTAATGTCAAATTTTGCAATGGGAGTAAATTGGATATGATCTAATTAACAGGCCACCAAATTAAAATGTCAGCAGAAGACTAGTTTAGTTGCTGATACACATTTTACACAATCTTAAATATCACACACACTGACTCATTTAATGACATGTCATTAAGTCACAGGTCTGACAAAAAAAAATGTAGTCAGCTTATTAGTGTGTGTTAAAATGGGTTGTCTGTAAACCTGAATATCACTGACAGACAGGGTCTGCTCTCTGTGAAAAATATATACGGCAGGCATCCATGAAAGGGTCTCCAGCATGAAGGATTGGGCAGCACCAGGCCCCGACACGGCTGCTGGTTGAAGACGCTAACTGCATCCCATGAGCGTCTGGCAGCACAAACGAACCTACCAGCCAATAACCTGGCTCAGTACCGCATGGAAGCTCAGAGCAGCTAAGATGAACAGGCACATGGCTCAATACATGAGCTCCTGATACCACATGGAGGGTTTCACCCCAAGTCAAGCACCCAGATGCTGTATGCTAAGCGGAAGGAAGGGGGCATGGACTAGTGAGTGTCAGAACCATGGTCCAGGATGAGACACAGGATGAGAAACGAATATTGATGAGTACATCAGGAAAATAGCTCCATCCGACCTCGTGCTCAGTGAATACCTCAGGCAGCAGAAACCCAAGAAAGAAGAGCGAGAGGAGGAACTATCATGGAAGGATAGGCCCCTGCACGGTATGTACCACTGGGAGATAGAGGAAGTGGCTGACATCCAGAAATCCTGCCAGTGGCTGGACAGAGTACTAACAAACTTCTATCGATGCACCATTGAGAGTATTCTTACTGGCTGCATCACCACCTGGTATGGCAGCTGTAATGCTCTGGACCGCAAAGCTCTAGAGAGGATGGTGAGATCTGCCAGCCGTGCAGGATCTCTATAGACGGTGCTGCATGAGGAAGACGCAGCGGATCCTCTCTGATTCCAGCCACAGACTTTTCACACTCCTGCTGTCAGGCAGGTGGTTCAGGAGTATTCAGACCCGCACTAGCAGACACAGAGACATTTTTTACCCACAAGCCATCAGGCTTTTGAACTGCTGACATTCTATACACACGATTACACACTCACTACAATTACAGGACTACACACTATCACTTAAACAAATGCCAATTAAATGCTCATTGCACAAGTTATGCACAACCTGTAAATACTCTTGCACAAACTGTAAATACCAACTTGTCTTAAATTCTCTAAATATTTAATAATTTTTCTTCTCTCTTTTTCTCTTTTATCATTGTTATTATTATTACTGCTATTTTCAGTTATTTTCTTCTTAATATAACTGCACACTTTCTATATGCTTATGTAAAGCTGAGGAGCACGAGCCAAAGAATTTCATTATGGGTAAATGTGGCTACACTGTTTATCTGTACATGACAATGAAACTTGAAACTTGAAACAATGATGCAACATGTGAAACAACACAAGAAAGTGTTTTCTGTGGCACCCTGTCGATGAAGCAAGCAGCTGTTATATGTGATATTGTGATCTGGTACCTGGAAGTTTTGAAACAGTCTTGCTTTGCATTATTATTTTTATTTTCTTGCTACATATTCCAAATATTAGTAATAACAACTCATATTTTATTTTTGCTTTGAGATTGACTCATCTCACTTCAACATGTAACATGTGGTAGGTTTTGTGAAAGGGATTATTTGTACATTAGAAAAGTCCTTTTCTTAATCTGTCATGTACTACTCATTAGTGTAGTGGATATAAAAAGTACTGCAGACTTGTTCTTGTTTCTACTTTTTCTTGTTGTACTGTACCATACATTTTTGTTCAGTGTCTAGTGGGATGGGCAGGCACTTTATATTAGACATATTAGAAGTACATGTTTGGGGGATGTTTTTGAACCATATTATGGGTGGTATGATTACACTTCAAGTGTTTGTTTGGTTTTTTTTCTTATCAGATTTCACTGGCAATTCTACATTGCACTGATCATTAGATTTGAATTTGTAGCTCTCTCCTGATTGATGTAGATTGGGGGGATTCAAAGTAACCACCCAGATTTGTTACGAGGTCACGAGGCATGCTTCTAGAAGTCTTTGCCTAAATCTAGCCAAACAGCAAGGGAAATTCGTAAGTGAAACTCGGCCTGACAACTACAGAACAAACCACAGTCTCCTCAGTAAAATTCCTGTCATCGTCTACATGCTGTGAGTGCATATTGTCACCCGGGGGAAAGTGTCAAAAAAATGTTAAAGAAATAGAACATTGGCAACTGTTGTTGCTCTTTTAGCTTAATCCCTACTTTGGAAAATGCAGACATTAGAGACATTTGAGCCGCATAATGAAGATGCACAGTCTATTAAGTATTAATGGGCATATCAACAGCACTAATAGCTGTAATTAAATTCTTGTACTACACATAATTGCTTCTTTCTTTAACGTTACATTTTTATTATATGAAAAAAAATGTTTTAATTGCAGGTATTAAATGAAAGAACTGGAATAAAATGGAACAAATAGGAATTGAAGAACAAAAGTATGCCCTAGAAGTTTTTGCCTAAACAGTCTAGCCAAGCAGCAAGTGAGAGTAACAGTAAGGTTGTAATTAGTCCCCAGAGGGTTAAACACAAAATTGTCAGACTAAAGTGTATGAGACTTAATTAGAAATTTAACATCTTCTAGTTTTGATGGAAAAATGCCTATTTAGCATGTGGCTTAAAGTCCAGCTCTAACTTGAGATGTTAAAGAGAAAACATGGGACTACAGAATATAAGTGAAATAAACTTCTCACTGTCTGTTTTCTTTCTCATCCCCCACTGTGTATTTAGAGATGCACAATTAGTCCATCTGTGGTTTCCTATTAGCAATATAATTACTTGAGTGTGAATTTAAATCTTTCAGCCACCCACATCTTCCCTGTCCTGTTCTAAGCTACAAGGGTTAATGAGGAAGAAACCTTGTATTTGTCATTAACAGAGACAAATCTCATAATTCGGATAACATGTTAACAATGCTTCAAAGACCAATTTATAGTCAAAGAAGTTTTAATACACAGAAAAGAGTTGTCCTTGCTTTGCAGCAGTGACAGCAGCTCAAACTGATGATTTCTTCAAACAATGACAGACTTACACACATGCTGCCCTATAACAAGGATGGGAAACTAATTTTCCAAAGAGGCCATATTAGAAACTAGGACTGGGGATGTTGTGGAGGGCTGCACGAGGAAGCTCGCAATTCACTTCATCTTATGCCGTGGCCCTCCACAACAGTCCCAGTTTCTCATGTGGCCCCTTGGGAAAATTAACTGCTTGCTCTTGTTCTTGTGAGATTTTCATTGTTTACAAGCTGAAAATAGCAAAAGGGTAATGTGCACAGAAGCAGTTTGCACAGCCAGTGCCTGGAACTCCCCACAAAAGCAAAATGTGTTCTGATAACATCAGCTGGAAGTCACATGAGACCTTCAGGCTCACATATTTTCAATCACACCAGTGTCTGTAGATTTCACTGTACTCTTAATCTGCAAAAGACATGCACATGATAAAAACATCTTCACCAAATTGACAACACACGTGTAGGATTTTAAAGGACATGGAAAGATGGAAAACAACCAAGCACAGAATGCCCTAATACATAGTGGAAACAAATAATGACATCAGTGCCAGCACAGAACACAGTTGCTACCACAACCCAAATCTAAAACACATGGCAAATATAGCCTGTTATCGGACAAAGTGAAGATAAAAACAGAGTGTAATAAGTTAATGTCTGTTTGCTCTCCCTTTGGCTCATTTCCATGAAGTAGGAGATTTGATTTCCCCAAACCATTTACAGAGGTAAATCTGTCTGCCTGAATCCAACAGTAAATTCAGAACTGTAAGACCAAAATATATGTGTGAAACCTTAACTGAAAAGTAACCACTTGTAGTTTCTAAAAATGTTCCTGTTGAGCCTGTGGCTGAAACACAGCCAGACTCTGATGTTTCTGTAATTAATTTCAGGTTGCTATGCTCTTTGATTTCAGGAATGTGCAGTTTTTTTCTGTATTTTGTTGTTTTTACACTTTTCAGCTTATGTGTTGCCAGCTTGATGGTTTTCCCCCATCTTTATCTATTTAGAGGTATTTTCTTAAGTTGGACTCTGTTGAACTGTTAGGGTTCAGGTACTGCTGTCAGCTTGTCATGACATGATTTCGTTAAGGAAAAAGTAAAAAAAAAAAAAAAAAACAGCTGCAAAGTGAAACCAAATGAGTAACGCATGTTTAGATACATTTTTGGAAATATAAACATTTCTTGTTCTTTATATGTCAGGCCCATGCTGATAGTGTTCACTTTGAGTTCTGCAGTGTTTGTAATTATACGTTGATGACATTAACATACATTACCCGAGTTTGTGGCTGTCTGTGGCTGTTAATTTTTTTAATTGCTAGCTAATTTCTCTTGACAGCCTCTGTCATTAAATGATAACAACTCACACAAACATAACTCCTCGTGAATAGAAGGAGCATTAAGCACAAGGATGGTAACTAATAACAGAATTAAAGTTTATGTTGGCATTTATGTACTCCAAGTGACTTGAGGACCAAAGAGGTCTGGAGACTCTCTGACAGATTCTTCCAGGTATGTAACTTCAGCACCTTTAAAGGCTTTCTCAAACTGCATGTGCATGTGCACTTGTTACAGTTTGGAGGACTCAAGCGCAGGACTCCGGTTCTGATGCTCACAAGAAGGGTTTATTTACAAGTCACCAGGTGTATATACAAGAATGTGCGGGGGGGGGGGGTGTTATATACAGCTGAGTGGGGGGAGAAGGGGTCTCCAGGGAAGTCCAAGGGAAAGCACGCGTTCTTCAGAATATCCACTCACACGATCACAGGCTCACACTCCGACACTGCCACACGGGAATCACACGGGGAAAAATCCAGGAAGCTCTGTAGACAGGGAGACAGGGTTAAGAACGACGCACAGAGGAAAACACTCTTAACTAAACTTGCTGTAGCTTGACTTCACTAACGCGTGGTAGACAACGATCCAGCGACGAACAGCAGTCACCTCCTGGCTTAAATGCTGCTCCCCTTAATGAGACCCAGGTGTCTCATCTCCCGAGGGCGTGGGCCGAGGGCGTGAACCCACAGTGAGTTCCGCCCCGGCGAGAGAGAAGAGGAAGAGAGAGAGAGAAACAGAGAGGGCTGATCAGCGTGCAGCTGATCTGCCTGGCCGTGACAGCACTGCCATTGCCAGTAGAAATACAATTAGCAAACTGGCTGCAACAAGAAGGAGGAAATTGTTATTGGAGCTGTGTGATTGTTGTGTGTTACTGTTTTTTATAATGACAGAGTAGCAAGAAATGTTGTTTACCCTCTGAGGTCTAAGTCATCATCAGTGATGACCCCAACCCTTAGCTCTGAACCCTAACTTCTTGTTAAGTAGATTTCTTTTTAATGTAAATAGGTTTTTCACATTACTGTGAAGGCCCTGGAAAATAATGTAAAAACGGTAATCAGAATGGGAGGAGGAAGATCGGGTTGCGTGTAGAACACTTGATGGACACTGGAGCTGTGTTGGAGCAGCTCTTTGCACTCACAGTCAGAGTGAACTTGTACTTTCTTGCAACCCTATTTCTGTTTATTCTTTTTCTATTAATTCTTTGCTCTGTGTTAATGCCTCAATAGCAGTTTGAAATAGTGCAGTGAAAATGTTGCTGTATTTCTTCAATAACATAATCAAGTCTGAATGTCACTGTTGCTCCATTAACTTGCTTAGAC
Organism: Simochromis diagramma; assembly: GCF_900408965.1. Taxonomy (NCBI): domain Eukaryota; kingdom Metazoa; phylum Chordata; class Actinopteri; order Cichliformes; family Cichlidae; genus Simochromis; species Simochromis diagramma. The sequence goes on along the minus strand of NW_024386757.1, from coordinate 4,631,997 downwards.
ACCAACATCCACACTGATCTAGATCAGTCACTGTACAATTAAGTCACTCAGAAGTTCCTCTTACAGTGGAGGTAGTACTACAGTAGTACTACAAATTACCCAAAGACTGGTTTTAAAACCTTTGATATTCCATAGTTCAGTGCTAAAACACAAAATAAGGAGAAAATCCCTCCTTACAGGAATTTATAGGGTTATAGAAGCTGTGAGTTTGATATGTCGTCAGTAGTAATATACCTATAGCTTTTTTTGCCCCTCGTGGTTGTGTTTCCTTGTTCATTGTTCCCACAGTCTACTGATATTCTGAGTCCCTGCCCTGTGTATAATCTGGTTTTCCTGTATTTTTGTGAATGATGGCACTTAAACTGATATTTTGAGTCATACCGGTTTCCCAAGTGGTGCATTTGGGTCCACGACCTGCCTGTCACACAGCCAACACTTGACATGCCACATTAAAGGCAAATTTAAAACCAATGGAAAATTATATTTCCTGAATATGGTACATGGACGACAGTAGTAATATACCTATAGCTTATTTTGCCCCCCCCACCCCGAGGGCATCCCCCACCCCCCCACACCCCCCACCCCCGAGGGCATTTTCCCCCCTCCCCTATCCCCCGCCGCGTCCATGTGCGTGTGCACGTGCGCGAGAACGGACTTTTTGCACGTGCGTGTGTGTCCAGGGGTCATATGAGTTCACATGTGTTTAATAGCGTATTATTTAATGAAACCATTATGTGTTTTAATTAAACTCTTTTTAAAGGATTGTATAGGTCTCAGAGTTCTGTTATTTAGACATAGATGATTTAATTGAACTACTTTAGGGGTATTTTAACTAGTTAGGAGCCTTTTGCATTTTCTTCAGTGCTATTTAGGAGCAAATAGTTTTCAAACAGAGGGCCGCAAATAACAGGTATCCCTTTAGAAATAAACAGTGATACTTCTAAAAACCGTGTATTCCCACACAGCATTTAATTTAGCTAGTTTAGGAAGATTTCACTTTTCTAATAGTTTCACAGGCTAGTAGTTTTTTTTAAATAGAGCACCACAAACAACATGTATCCCTTTAGAAATAAACTGTGATACTTCTAAAAGTACATATTCACACTAGAGCTGTATCAACCTCAATGTGGCTTTAATGCAACTAGTCTTATAATTATCTACTAGTCTGCAACAGTTAGACTCGCTGATTACACATAGATGATTTAACTACTTTAGGGGCATTTCACTTTTCTAAAAGTTTCACAGGCCAATAGTTTTAAATAGAGCACCGCAAACAACATGTATTCTTTTAGAAATAAGCTGTGATACTTCTAAAAAACACATATTCCCACACTCTGTAACAGTTAGACAGAGGGGGTGCAGTTAGGCTCCCAACAGTCTGTAAAAAGGTATGAAGCAACAAAAGAGAGGAGACCTTATCAAGAGCATCCCAGCCCAAAGGTGTTTCTTCACAAATAGTTAATTCCCACACTCTGCAACAGTTAGACTCGATGATTACACATAGATGATCAGAGGGGGTGCAGTTAGGTGCCCAACAGTCTGCAAAAGAAGTCATGAAGCAAACAAAAGATGCTCCTTATCAAGAGCGTCTCAGCCCAAAGGTGTTTCTTCACAAACAGTTAATGGCTTTAATGCAACTAGTCTTATCATGTCAGAGGCCAACAGAAACCATGTCCAACAGAGTCTCCAAAGGCCTGCCACCTTTCTTCCTTTCATCATGCTCTTTTATCTCTACATCTCAGAGGTCAACTGAAAGTAGCCCCACCTATATAAAAACACCCCATCAGACACACAGTATTTTCCTCAGCACTTCACAACTGCCGCAAGGTATAGCGTTTTAACTTGTTATTTTTTCACCTGAATGTGCGTTGGAGCCGACTTTGCTATTGTCTAAGCGCTGCTTATACAATAGAGAAAAGCAACAATACAGAGTGTTTCTCTGCTCCAAGAAATCCGAGGGCCTTTCACAAGGTAAGCATGTCTGTTATACCCAGGGCATAAATGTCTGTATGTCAGTGCTGATTATTCAAACCCTGTTTAAAATGTGAGACATATGTTGTCCGAAAACAATTCCTCTAAATTTGCAAAGTTACTGATTTAAAAAATATATATTTTCGAATTTTTAGTTGCATGTCAAACATATGATAGACTCTTGAGCATATTCGTATAGCTAAATTCACAATGGTATAACTGTGCTAAATAAAAGAGGCCCAAGCACCAATGCACTCTAATCCACTCCGCTAAACTGTATGTTGATAAGTACATGAAGCGTACCTCTACCTCTACAGCTGAAAACAGTTTGTATCTGCACTCTGAGGGTCTGCTGAATTGTTTTAATGGCACTTTTTGACGAACAGCAGATGATGAAATCCTATTTATTGTAGAAACTGTCCCTAAGCTATTGTTGCTCATACTTACTGAGGTCCCTAGCTACTTCCTTACTATGTCAGTAAACTTTTTTGAAAAGGAAGCTGTTGTAGATTTAAAGAAACATCTTAATTGAAGCAAAGGCAAAAAAAAAAACTGGAATGAATTTCATGTGACTGTTCATATTAAAGCCAACAACAAGTGAAAATCCAAAAACGGCTCCAATCCTTTGTATTAATGATCTCCCCCCTCTCTCTCTCTCTCTGTGTGTGTGTGTGTGTGTGCGTGAGTGTGTGTGTGTGCCCTCACAGAAGGAAGGTCACAGCAGGAGCTTTTCTCAAACGCATTACCAAACAGTTTTTTACGAGAAGTGTAGCTCATACAATGGTATAAATGTATTCTTTGCGATACTTTATAAATATGAAGCTAAAGATTTTGAGTTCGTGCACATTGTGAAGCAAGAATCTAAATATCTGTGTCACAATGATTTCTATAAAAGCGTGTTGTTTATGGGGATAATGCAACAAATCTTTTGTGCGTCCTATTAATGATCAATGGTAATTGAAGAGGAACCCTGACTCAGGACATTTTCATGACAAGTGACAGCGCCGACAACTACTAATGAGAGAACATGTTTTATCATCATAAAGACTGTGATATGAAGCATCGTTAAAGTGTCACTTCAGTAATGTTGACTCATGTTTTTAATAATGACTTTAAAACACTAAACTCTAATTTCTGTGGTTTATTTTAAGTTTACAGAATATAACATGTGGTAAGACGACGAGTTTTACTTCTCACTGACCGTGTTATGTGTATCTATTTATCATGTATGCTACTTTGCTCTGTGGACTGTAAAATGTTTCAAATCAACATATGTCTCACATTTTAAACAGGGTTTGAATAATCAGCACTGACATACAGACATTTATGCCCTGGGTATAACAGACATGCTTACCTTGTGAAAGGCCCTCGGATTTCTTGGAGCAGAGAAACACGCTGTATTGTTGCTTTTCTCTATTGTATAAGCAGCGCCCGACTGTCAGAAACGCTCTGTGCTGGTAGCAAAGTCGGCTCCAACCTAACTGCACCCCCTCTGATCATCTATGTGTAATCATTGAGTCTAACTGTTGCAGAGTGTGGGAATTAACTATTTGTGAAGAAACACCTTTGGGCTGGGATGCTCTTGATAAGGTCTCCTCTTTTGTTGCTTCATACCTTTTTACAGACTGTTGGGAGCCTAACTGCACCCCCTCTGTCTAACTGTTACAGAGTGTGGGAATATGTGTTTTTTAGAAGTATCACAGCTTATTTCTAAAAGAATACATGTTGTTTGCGGTGCTCTATTTAAACTTTTGGCCTGTGAAACTTTTAGAAAAGTGAATGCCCCTAAAGTAGTTAAATCATCTATGTGTAATCAGCGAGTCTAACTGTTGCAGACTAGTAGATAATTATAAGACTAGTGCATTAAGCCACATTGAGGTTGATACAGCTCTAGTGTGAATATGTACTTTTAGAAGTATCACAGTTTATTCTAAAGGGATACATGTGTTGTGGTGCTCTATTTAAAAAACTACTAGCCTGTGAACTAGAAAGTGTCTCCTAAACAGCTAAATATGGTGGGAATACACGGTTTTTGAGTAAACTGTTTGCTCCAGCCTAGATAATTATATCACCTAATGTCTAAATAACAGAACTCTGAGACCTATACAATCCTTTAAAAAGAGTGTGAAATGCCACATAAGTAGGTTAAATCAGCTATGTGTAATCTAGCAGTCTAACTGTGCATACTAGTATGATAATTATAGACTAGTTGCATTAAGTCACATGAGGGTTGATACAGCTCTAGTGATGAATATGTACTTTTTAGAGTATCACAGTTTTATTTCTAAAGGGATACATGTTGTTTGTGTGCTCTATTCTAAAAAAAAACTACTAGCCTGTGAAACTATTAGAAAGTGAAATCTTCTAAAAAACTAGCTAAATTAAATGCTGTTGTGGGAATACACGGTTTTTAGAAGTATCACTGTTTATTTCCTAAATGGATACCTGTTATTTGCTCCTAAATAGCACTGAAGAAAATGCAAAAGGCTCCTAACTAGTTAAAATACCCCTAAAGTAGTTAAATTAAATCACCTATGTCTAAATAACAGAACTCTGAGACCTATACAATCCTTTAAAAAGAGTGTGAAATGCCACTAAAGTAGTTAAATCAGCTATGTGTAATCAGCAAGTCTAACTGTTGCATACTAGTAGATAATTATAAGACTAGTTGCATTAAAGTCACATTGAGGTTGATACAGCTCTAGTGTGAATATGTACTTTTAGAAGTATCACAGTTTATTTCTAAAGGGATACATGTTGTTTGTGGTACTCTATTTAAAAAAAAAAACTACTAGCCTGTGAAACTATTAGAAAAGTGAAATCTTCCTAAACTAGCTAAATTAAATGCTGTGTGGGAATACACGGTTTTTAGAAGTATCACTGTTTATTTCTAAAGGGATACCTGTTATTTGCGGCCCTCTGTTTGAAAACGATTTGCTCCTAAATAGCACTGAAGAAAATGCAAAAGGCTCCTAACTAGTTAAAATACCCCTAAAGTAGTTCAATTAAATCATCTATGTCTAAATAACAGAACTCTGAGACCTATACAATCCTTTAAAAAGAGTTTAATTAAAACACATAATGGTTTCATTAAATAATACGCTATTAAACACATGTGAACTCATATGACCCCTGGACACACACGCACGTGCAAAAAGTCCGTTCTCGCGCACGTGCACACACACATGGACGCGGCGGGGGATAGGGGAGGGGGGAAAATGCCCTCGGGGGTGGGGGGGTGTGGGGGGTGTGGGGGGAGAGTGGTGGGGGGGTGGGGGATGCCCTCGGGGTGGGGGGGGCAAAATAAGCTATAGGTATATTACTACTGTCGTCCATGTACCATATTCAGGAAATATAATTTTCCATTGGTTTTAAATTTGCCTTTAATGTGGCATGTCAAGTGTTGGCTGTGTGACAGGCAGGTCGTGGACCCAAATGCACCACTTGGGAAACTGGTATGACTCAAAATATCAGTTTAAGTGCCATCATTCACAAAAATACAGGAAAACCAGATTATACACAGGGCAGGGACTCAGAATATCAGTAGACTGTGGGAACAATGAACAAGGAAACACAACCACGAGGGATGACATGACAAAAGACAATAGTATCAATACTATCAATAGTAATTATGAATGGAAGAAAGGAGGAAGTGAGAACTAGAAAGACAGTCTGGGGTCAACAAAATATTTGACTTAACAAGTAGGGTCCCCGTTTAACCAATGATAATTAGATAACCTTAACCACATGATTATTATTAAAACTTTGAAGACGAAGGTCCTCTTTTCATACACATATTTCTTCTCACAGATGCTGTCTGCCTTATCTTTGTATTCTGCAGCTTATAATAGTAGATACTCATTTGTTTTTGTAGACTTTAATCTAGTTTGTGTAATAGACACGGCCACTACTTCATCTTGGAGATAAATTTTTTAAACACGAGAAGTAGATAATCTTTTTTACCTGGCACTGATGAGTTACTGTATATGCTTGTAAATTCAGTAAGACAGGTGGCCTAATTTGATTTTCATCTATCTTACAATGTGACTGAGATACCGGAGAATAGAGCGGCTTAATGTATGATGACAGAAACAGATGTACAGAGCAAAAGGCAGCATGGGGGATTCATGTTCTGTTTGTTGTGGTTTTCCATTGTTCCTTTTATTCTTGTGGGAATGCTCTTACAGCCCCTTCTTGGCACTCTGTCTTTGCTATTATATTTTTTCCTGGTGCTGTGCATCATATGAGTACATGGAAATATGGACATGTACACTCTCCTCATTGTGCTATTAGTTAAATTATTTTTCCTTCAAGTGCCCTTATAAATAAACCCTCATAAATGAATCTGGTTTATTCAGCAGTGAACAGAATGTGTGTGCAAAACAAACATGCTGAATAGGAAGCAGCTGACGGGGTGGCCGCTTTATCCCACACAATCTCTGCCATTTCAGTGGGGAGATGGAGTGTTACTAAACTGTGGTTTCTGCATGTCTTTGACACTTCTTCTGATTCACTATTTTCATTAATTATAAAATTAATGAAAATAGTGAGTTAATGTTTGTGAATCTTTTTCATTTGATTAAAATGGTGGAGCTTTTAAGTGGAGGAGTAGATTTGCATTATCACATTGTATTCAGGCCTGGTTAATATTAAGAAAATGACAGTTTTCTTCTTCTTTTTTTTCTTTTTTTTTTTACTTTTTTTTTTTAAATTAGATTTTCATAAATAAAACACACACACGCACACACGCACACACACACCAAGAACTGGCAAAAAGAAAAAAACAGAATGAGGTCATGGAGGAGGTTCCCAAACATTTTTTCATAAAAGAAAAAAAGTTTCAACACCATTTTCCCCACCTTTTTTCTCCCATTTTTAACAATTTTAATAAACTAGGTGCTTATCCGGTTGTTCAGTCTGATGTCACTAGCCGTGTCTGGACCTAAACTCCGCTGCAGGTCCATATATCAAACGATCACTATGACATTACTGAGAGTTGAAAAACTGTCTAAAGTCCTTCATCTTTAATAAAATGATCAGCGTTCTGCTCTACCAGGTGTAACAATTGAGTTTAACATCCAGGCATCCATGAAAACGGAATTTATGACATTTAACGGAGTTAGAAGTTAGCAGGGAGTTAGCTCGCTAGCTTCAATCTAAATACAATATAGCATGTCCTGATTGCGGGGTTTTGGAAACAAATTCAAACGTACAGCTCTGTTATCACTTCCAACATAAATGAAGACAGAAAACTAAACAGCAGTGACATTTGTAGGGTTACTGAAGTTTGGCTAGCTGGTATATAATTATGTGCTATATGACCGCTAGCGACACAGCTATGTTAGCATAATATAAACAAGCTAACTTTTTTTCCACTCGATAAAAGTTAACGTGAGTGTTCTCGGTGGTCAGGAACAAATGCAATCGCATGGCAGGATGCTGTAAAAGGACCAAACTTCAGCCAGGAGAACAACTGAGATAATCCATCCACAATACGAGGTTAGTCATTCATATACTACTGCATGGGCTGGGCTGTAGTTACATCCTAAGGGTTTAAAAACTGAGCTTAAATAAATGATTAGCGGTAATAAAAGCTGAGGGAGGTCAACAGTGTTCACTGACTGTTTTAGGAGCTTTTTGAGATTAAATAGAAGAAAATACAAAACATTAAACATGTTAACAACACAAAAGCCATATTAAACGCAGACTACTTTAGGCCCGGAAGTAGGATTCGTCGCGTCATCACTGAACAACCGGATTGGTTAGTCTTTTTGGAACTAGACCTTAGTGATGAATTTTTGTGCTGAGTGCCAGCAGGATCTTTAAAAGGTATTTGTCCGTGGGACAAATTCATCTGGAAAGTATCCAGTTATCCAAATTCACAAATTCATATCTTGAAAGTTAACTTGTTAATTTTCAACCAGTTCACCCCAATTATACTTAACAAATTAAGTGTTTAAGATTAAATTGAGAGGTTGTATTTATTTACAAATCATTTAGATTATTTCATTGCTTTAAAGTACAGCCGTGGTGTCTGTTGTTGTGTGTTAGCTGGAGAAGGCAAAGATGCGTTGAGTTATCAGTTTTAACTTCTGAGTATCAATTTTTTTGACAACTGTAATTGATGTTTGTTTCCAAAGAAGTTTACTGGAGATGCAAATCCAGAATTTGTGACTATGATCTTCCAGCATTTTACAGCTTACATTACAGACCTGGATTTTGATACAAAATGCTTGCTTTTGTTTTTGTAATACAGAGTAGGCTCAGGTTATCACATAATGAAGATAATTATGTATTTACGATAAAATAAGGGTCTATGTCATGGTTTATTCTTTCAAAACCAAGCCTGTTTGTGCTGAGGTCAGTGCAGAGTTATTGGCAGAATAAGTATGTCTTGTAGTGAACTTTAAATGATTGGTATAATTAACTGGGATCCAGCTTTCTACCAATTATTCTATAGCTAAAAAATCCTGATGATTTTATTAAAATGAAATATGACACAGGATGCACATTATCCAGAGAGCAGTGGATTAGCTGTTTTGGATTTACAGCCATTTTTATACACAAACCCCCATTTTTTTAGGGTCTGAAAAGTAAATGTTGACTGACAAACTGTTCCATAACCAGATGATACACGTTCCCTTTTCATTCCATGACAACTTAAGAAGATAAAAGCCCTGGAATTGAATCCAGGTGTTATGTACATTCCTATTTACAGTAGCTTTTCTAAGAAGGAACAAAAACCTCTGGGTCAAAATAATCCTCGTAAAACATATTTTCTCTTGTTAAAGTTTTCTTTGATATTCGTTTTTATGTATTTCATATTTATTGTTACAATTTCCAGAATAGTTGAACAGCCTGCACAAATAAGATTTTGTGGTGATGAATAGAGTACATAGAGTTAATGACTGCCTCTAGGCTAATGACACCATGAGCCTTCTTTAATAGTTAAACAATATTCGAAAGACTTTTGGATTTGATTGTTCTGTCAGATTTCTATGACAACCCAGGCAATCATATTAGCGTTTATTGATAAGTTAAAGTGACTTTTTTCTAGCAGACTATAATACAGTAGAAGCTCAGTTGGATACATGGTTAGAGTTGATTGAGATATTAGGTGCAGTTTCCACATGTCTGCATTTGAATGAATCAAAGACACCCTATGCAGTTTTGAAATACAGAGAAAAACTATTTTGGATATGTATGAAAGAAAAAATTTTTAGTATCAGCCACTATTTACAAAGCAAACAAAGATGATTTTTGTGATAGTGTCACATGGGGCATTAAACTTTAGCAGTTTTGACGGGGTTGTGACACTGATTCCCAAATCATAAAACAGCATGTTCGTATTTGTATTCGTGTTCTTACTTTAAAAAACAAAACAAAACAAAAAATAATGGTTGTCTGTCCCTATGTGTTAGCACTGCGACAGACTGGCGACCTGTCCAGGTTGTACCCCGCCTTTCGCCCTATGACAGCTGGGATAGGCTCCAGCGCCCCCCGCGACCCTGAAAAGGATAAGCGGAAGCGAATGGATGGATGGATGGAAAACAAAAAATAGTTAACAGTAATTTAAATACATCCACTGTAGATTGAGCCATTGTACCCCTTTGCAATTTACTACAAATTTGAAGGCACATTTAATGTTAATTTTTAAATAGGGAGAGAAGGATTGTCCTGAAACTGGTGTTGTCCTGAAACTGGTGTTAATTTTGAAACTTTTTTTTATCATTTTCTTATAAAATTGTCATGGCTAATGTGTTAGCTTTACAGGACTTGCTTGTTAAATTTTTAGCTTTAAGGTTTCATTTTATTTTTTCTACATCTTCATGGGTCACTGTTTGGTTTGCTTGTCTGACGTCTTTAACTGTTATGTTTTAGCTTCACACACTTTATAAAGTTGGGATATGTTCGGTTTGTAGCATAGTGATATGTAGTGCAATTTTTGTGCAATGTTTGGTTATGCATTAGCCACTGGCCAGAAGCTTGTTCATTCATAGCCGATTATGATTACCGGAATATAGCTACCGTTTTATAGATATGCATGTGTTGGTAAAACATGTGTGGAAGAAGAAAAATGTTTTCCTCTTATCACTCGCCACTTGACAAACTGAATTAGGGCAGAATTTGAGAGGATTTTGGAAAATCCAAAGCATGAGAGATCAAAAACAAGTCAATTTCTTTATTTTCAAGGTTTGAAAGGAAGGAAGAAAACTGCCTTTTGGGAATCTGTTATCTGCTGCAACCATTAAAGTAATTCTTCTGGAGTTATTTACACAAATCATCAGAACTGACATTCTGACTATACGCTGATTATAAAAATCTCCCTCACACACACACACACACACACACACACACACACACACACACACACATACACACACACATACACACACACACACACACACACACACACAACCTCACACACACACACACACCTTCACACAAACAAACCCATAAATCTTCTTGCTATCAGATTCTATGTAACATACTGAACTGCATTCCCTCTCAGGAGAGATCTCGCTATGTCTCCATCAATACATAGGCATTCCAGAGAGTGAATAAAGCTGCATTTGGCTTATCTTATTTAACCTTATCTACATGTTCCTGTTTCATCTTGTGATATCATCCATATCATTGGATATGTCAAAGTGTGTCTCTGTCAAAGACAGAGAGTGTGAGAGAGTAATGTGTTCTGAGTTCCCAACTCATTTCCTGTAGCTGTATCATCCACTGGTCAATTTGACACACAGCAGATTGAAATGACCCTCAGACCACTGGGAAATACCCCAGTGCCTTTGAGACGCTGTTTTATTTTTAAATAAACCTGCATGCAAATAACCTATGCATGCAAACTGCTTCTACAAACATTTGTGAAAGAATCGGTGGCTCTCAGGAGCTCAGTGAATTCCAGCGCAGTACCGTAATAGGATGGCACCTAAAAATTTCTTTGCTGCTAAAAATTGAAAATTCAGCTGTTGGTTCTATAACTCTAAGCTTCATGTGGCCTTCAGATTAACTCAAGGACAGTGTGCTTATGGCTGAGTTTACTGCTGTAGTATTTCACCATTGTCTGAGATCAGTTGTAATGCTGTTATTTCAGGGGGAATTGAATGTTACATTGTGACATAGTTTGTGAGGAATAAAAAATGGGTTATTATGCCTTCTATTAATAGACAAACATATGTCTTTACGCTTGGCATCCAAACCCATGAATAAAATGGAACTGAAATTATGTAACATTATATAAAATATTTGATATTAACCATAAAGAGTGTTGGTGGTGCCGGATCCAATTTTAAAGCACATGTCAGTGTAGATATGTTTAGTAGATGCATTTAAGTCTAAATAAATGAGTCCATAATTCTTCAATATTTAAATCCAAACAGTGAGCCACCTTTTTGGACTTTTTCAGTTTCATATTAAAGAAAATCCAAAATTTAAGCAAGAGGGAATAACATTTCTCAGGAGAGAACTTAGCCTGTCCTGCTGCTCTGAACATGTTGAAATAATGAACATGAACACTCTGTTTTAGGTCTAATTTTGGGCTCTAAAACTAGGAACAACAAACTCATTGTTTGAGTCTCAGTGTTCCTGTTGAAAATCATACTCACAAACTAACTTGTGGGGTAACTAACACGCTAGATTAGTTAGCCGTTTTTGTGAAACACAGAGGCTCTGTCAAGATTTGGGCCTGCAGTTTAAATAGTGGTATTGAGCATCTGGTCAAAACTGATGGAAAGTACTAAAAAATACTGTCTTGATTTTGATCTACCATGAAGAATGATGGGAAAGAATCTGAACTAATGGATAATTGGTATGATCGCAGTCTTTTTTTCTCTTTTTCAGGAATCATGTCTGCAACAGGGAATGGATATGTCATTTATATGACCATGAAACGGAAGACCAAGTTAAAGCCTCCTGAGCTCATGACTGTTAACCTAGCCATCTTTGATTTTGGCATATCAGGTACTACATCTCTCAACGCAGCTATATTTGTCTACAGGAGATATAGACTGTGTGGTAGCTATTAGTATCACATATTATTTTTCAACTAGGAGAACTACTGTTCATTACTTGATTATAAACTGTTTTGCATCAAGTCAACTCATGTGTCTTTACTCCTTAATTTGTACTTATTGTCATATACAGTGCATGTAATTTCATTGAGTAATAAATACAATTATTATATTGCTTTCATGTAACAGTACTACAAAAACCGTGATTGTGCTTGACACTGTTTAGGAATTTAAAATCTTCAGTATTAATTATGCAATATCATTTGCTACTTACCTTTTTGCTTTGGACTCAAATTATAACTTGTATTTAATACAAGCATTAAAAGCAGCATCTAAACTTGGTGAAACATATAAGTCACTGCTCTCTCATCTACACAGATCGTACAGTGGTTGATTGATTAGGAGCTGCTGTGTTCCTGTGTCTTTAAGGTGGCAGATATTTTACACTTTAAATTGCAATTGCTCTAGAAAGTTGCTTTAACCTGTGTTAATGCACTTAAAATGAAAAGAAAACTATATTTTTTAACAATATGCAGTATTCCAGTTACGTTTTGTCCTACATGTTTTTAGTGTCTACTGCAAGTTATATTGTAGTTCCACTGAGTGAGCCAGATCAGTCTGGAGATAAGCAGTAGTGTGTCTTGTGACTTATTACATTTTGACATGTGTTTCCAAACAGACATGTTTCGTACTTAAAGAGTTTTGATAGCTTTGAAACGTGTCCTATCATTTCAGGCTTACCTCGTGCCTAACTAAGTTGACTGTCAGGTCAGTGTTGCACTGCAGTTCATTCATGGCTACCATCATCAGGCGAAAGGCTCTGCAAGAGACCTGAAGGCAGAAATGAGATTCAAGTCCTACTCCCCACTTGTTACATGCTGTAATTCTATTTGTTAAAAAAAGACTAAAAGAGAAGAGCTGAATAAATCAAAGCATAAACATGATAGAATAAGAATCTTATATCTAAAATGATTACAGACACCACATTCAGCTGCCAAAAGAGTAAGGAAAAACACCAATAGATATGATAAAATGCCTTTAGCTGACAACATTTAGTATTTTTTCATATACAGATTAGTCCAGTAGAGTCTAACATGACTTTTTCAATGTCCATTTCACACATAATGAGACTGTAGTCAAAAGTGCTCCGCTGTTAACCCTTTTAAACGTGATGAAGAGGGTGGTGGATGTACTGAATGCAGTTCCTTGTTTTGCAGGAACCTTGTATGCTGAGGCTTTTCGTAGTGAGCAGCATTGTTCCTAATCTCAGTTTTATGATGAACGCTTTTACACTCTTAAATGCCACATTGACTTGTTTGTTTGAACCCCGCATGTTCTAAATGAACATGTCACACCTCTGTATAGTGTCAACTAAAAAAAGATTTTGACCCACTTTGATTCAGTGAGTTGTGAAACATGTGTCCTCCTACATGAAAGCTTTGATTTCCTCTCTCAAGCGCTGCCCCTGCTCAGCCAGCTCAGTGAAGAACAGGACATCCCTTTATGCTGCTTCAATTTCCTGACAAGAGGGCAGGAAAAAAACAACACTTCATGACTCCTGACCTGATGTCGCACATCCATTTCACTGTCTGCTAGGGCTATAGTTGGTGTATTCTTGTCCGAATCAGTGGATGAGTTTGTAAACATATAGCTTTTCCCTGTGGTTGGGTTTGTTTTCATGCTGCCAAATTGTATTTGTGGTGTTAATTTCTTTATTAGAGTTATTTTTACTCTACAGTTAAAGGTTTAATTAATTAAAAAGAGAAGATATAAAAACTCCATCTCCCTGATGAAGTCAATGGAACCACATCATCTGCAAAAAGCAGAGATGAGATCCTGAGACCACTTAAGCCTTCAGCCACTTGCCACTAGAGATGGCACTATACCACTTTTTTATGTCCGATACCGATACCGATATCATAAATTTGGATATCTGCCGATACCGATATGAATCCGATATAGTGTTTTTTAATCAACAAAACTGTTTTTTTTAAATATCTTGCTGCATTTTGTATAAGTTCATACTCAAGTTTAAAACAACAACTACACTAAAGCTATTCTGTTATACCTGTATGCAAAAAAAAAATTTCATAGTTCAGCAATACTGATCAATCTAATAAACTTAAACCTACACCATCTTCCCTATTCTGGTATTTTAAAGAGTACTTAGCGTAAATATTAAGCAACCTAACTAATAGGGTTCCAACTCCCAGCAACAACAAAAATAAATAAATAAAAAATAGGGAACCACCCCTCACGCTCCACCTCATGATGCTTACTCGACGTAATCAACCTTAATTTGATGCAGTGTGAAAAAAAAATGCACAGAAATCAATTATTTTTCAAGAAATATTAAATAGATTCAACATCTTTCTTCAACAAAATTGCAGACTGCACAGATGGTACCTTCCCAAAGGAAAAAGTACTATAGCTTACTAGGGTTTAAATATTAGACTTAATAGTCACTATATACAGTAATTGACTTCTATTCATTTTACATCAAATTAAAACTTTGGGTGTAAGATTCGGATAATTATTTATTAAAAGCTAGACATTTTAAATGAGAATAAGAAAGAAAAGTATGTCTTTGTGCCCCCTTTTCCCTGTTAATGCCCTATCGGCCCCCCTGGCTAAACTTTGCTAGATCCGCCCCTGCACAGTTACCAGCCGTCAGCTACGTAGAAAAAGATCCTCGAGTAGAAAGTAATATTAAATAAATTATAACCACAGCTTATCAAGCTTAAACGTGCTGCTGTTGTTCAGCCGCTGGTTTCCTCTTTCTGGTGCAAAGTGGGCCAAAAACAAACCAGAGAGATGGACTCGCGACAGAAAAGCCGATCAGCTGATCATTAAGCAGTTTCATGATTGAAGTAGCAGCAAGAAGAGGCAGTCGCTTGTTAAGCTTAACGCAGGAATGCTTTACAAACATTCAGAGATGGACTTACACACTTGCTTTACTTCTCTCGGGGATAACTTTGTCGGAGATGAAATGCCGGGTTGCTAGCGAAGCTCCAAATGCTATCCAGACCACCGACAGGTCCCGCATGCCACAGCTGCTCTATCACGTGATGCATACTGCTCCGACGTGCTAACGTTCTGAGGTGAGTTACGGCGTGTTGCAAGTTTTGTTAGGTGCTTTCGTGATATTTAATGGATCGGATTACATTTTTTTTATTTTTCTCCGATATCCGATCCAGTAATTTAGGTCAGTATCGGACCGATACGTAATATCGGATCGGTCCATCTCTACTTGCCACCAAAATATCCTGTCCATAAACATTATGAAGACAACTGATAACAAAGGGTGGCAAGCCAAATTTTTTGTCAGCAGTGCGATTCCCCCCCCACTTCTTTAAGTTGGCAAAATACATAATACTAAATACAAATAGACTGGTTGGGCAAAGTCCCACACATACTCAGATATCCTGGAGAGAAAAAGGAGGCGGACCAACGTTCCACGAGTGGAATGAAAACCACATTATTCCTCTTAAATCCGACATTTGACTAACAGACTCTGTTCTGGAATTTCTTCTCCAGTACTGTGATGAAGAACTTTCCAGTCACTGGGATTGAAATTCTTGATCCTTCCTTCCACAACCCGAATATATCCTCAGTTGAAGCCAGCAGCACCACAAAACCACTATAAAGTGTGAGCAGGACAGTGTTTACACCCCTGAGTTGCCAGATAAAAGGGTGATGGAAAGTCTTGTTCCATAGTTAAAAAAATATAAAGCAATATTGAAGTATCAGATACGCACAGTAGATTTCAGACTTAACTATTCGAGGGAAAAAATGACAGCATGTTACTGTGAAAATGTTAGGAAATGTTGAGAACTGGTTATAACTAACTGATGAGAACTAACAAACAACAAGCAACCTTGAAAACCATTAGAAAGTCAATCACCTATCTTCAGTGGAAAGGAAGGTGATCCTAGTGTGTTACAAAATGTAACTGGTCCTTCATGTCAATGTATTTCTCATGCTCCTCCTCTCTACAACATTCCTTGTAATTTGGGCTGGCCAGAGTAATGATATTAAATATTAGGTGTGGACGTGTATCTAATGTCCAACAACCCCTTAAGCAAGAAGTAAGGTGGAATTTTTATCGTGTTTCTTACTGCTTCCCTAACCCGATCTGAATATACCCATATGGAAAAGATATATATAAATCTTATAAAGTTTGTATCTGTCTTGTGTGAAACTTGTATGAAAAGCATATAAGTGTGAAAACAGATATAAGATCCCTTGAAAAATTATATAATGAAACTTGTATGTTTTGGATACTTACTAAAACAATGTATGAAAGTAATGAGAAAGTGGCCACTTTCATGAGTAAATCATGTAAGCCTTATACGATTTACTCATGAAAGTGGCCACTTTCATGAGTAATCACATATAAGTTTTTACTATTTCTTTTCCGTATGGGTAAATTGCCTAGCATCAGTCAGCTCCTTTCCCCACCTCACTCAGGCCACCTTCACTAAAGCTGTATTAGCTCACCCTTAGCATTTTCATTGATTCATTTATTCACAGACACAGGATAAATTAAATAATTTCCATCCCATTAGCTCTTTCCTCTCCTGGTGAGATTGGGCTGTCTGTCTGTTTCCTGGCTTTACATTTCATTTTAAGATTTTAGGCCTTTTTGTTGCACTGCATCCCATATGTTGTTGTCCAGACTGAAATTGTCTCAGATCAGGTTTAGTTTAAATCCCTTCAGAACATTTAGGAACTAGTGTTTTTTCTTTCCAGATGAGTGACTTGTTTTCCAATGAAAACTGATGTGAGATGCCAGACGAATATGTCTGACATTTAGAATTTTATTAGGGGTCTTCTAAACATTGGGGACCGTCACATTATGTTGCAGATTAACACTTGTTGGGCTGGTAGAAGGTGATGGAAAGGTCATGTGTCTTGAGGAATACTTGTCAGAATTTGAAAACAATTGGGAGCGGAGTGGGGGGGGGGGGCATCGTTAAACTCATCTTATCGCTTTCCCTGCCAGATGCCAGTCACTGGCAGCATTTTTAATGATATTCTCTAAAGTTTCGATACTGCCTATTTTGTCAGAAGACAGAGAATAACTTCTACTTTCAAAAACATTTTATTCTATATTCATTCTTTCATTTCTTTTCTTTCTTTTGAATCATTTTCATTTTTTCATTTTTAATGAAAAAAAGATTCTGGACCAAAACGTAATTAATTTGAACATAAAACTAAAGCTAAAACATATTTACATGTTTGTTTGTTTGTTTTGTCTAGTTTCCATAGAGTAATTTCAGTCGTCTAGCAAACAACCCTAAACAAATAATAATAATAATAATACTAGCAGTACAGGGTGCGCCATTTATATGGATACACCGTAATAACATGGGAATGGTTGGTGATATTAAAGTCCTGTTTGTGGCACATTAGTATATGTGAGGGGGCAAACTCCTCAAGATGGGTGGTGACCATGGTGGCCATTTAGAAGTCGGCCATCTTGGATACAACTTTTGTTTTTTCAATAGGAAGAGGGCCATGTGACACATCAAACTTATTGGTAATGTCACAAGAAAAACAATGGTGCGCTTGCTTTCAATGTAACTTTATTCTTTCATGAGTTATTTACAAGTTTCTCTTTGTTCACAGCCATTGACATGTTGAAGAGTTTAACACGTGAGGAGCGGATCGAAATTGTGTTGATATCTGGTGAACGCAGTAACGGGGTCATTGCAGCAGATTTCAATGCAAGACACCCTACAAGACCACCCATCTCCCATGCTACAGTTCAGTGTTGAATTTGCCAAAATGTGGACGCAAGAAAACTGTCACTAATGAAGAAACATCAGTGGCTGTCCTAGCTTCATTCAGCAAGAGCCCACAGCGTAGCACTCGCCGCATGTCACTGGAGAGTGGCATTAGTCAAACATCCCTTTGGCGGATATTAGCTACTCACAAATGGCACCCTTACAAACTCCAGCTACTGCAGCATCTCAACGAGGATGACCCAGATCGGTGCACAGAATTTGCAGAATAGGCAAAACAAAAATTGGAACAGGGCTGTCAGTTCACGAAGAAGATCTTGTTCAGCGATGAGGCAAACTTTTATGTGAATGGTGAAGTTAACAAACAAAACCACCGCTATTGGTCTGACACTAACCCACATCACTTTTGTTGTTCCAACAGTCTTGGAGGGATCTCCAAGACTGTTGGAACAACAAAAGTGATGGTTTGGTGTGGTATATGGGGTACAACGATAGTGGGTCCATTCTTCATCAATGGAAACCTCAAGGCCACTGGATATTTGAAATTGCTACATGGTGATGTGTTTCCCTCTTTATGCACTGAAGCTGGCACGTTCCCTGAGTTTCTCCAGCAAGATGGTGCACCACCACATTATGGGTGCCAGGTCCAGCATTCCTAGATGAACAGTTTCCTGGAAAGTGGATTGGTCGTCGTGGGCCAGTTGAATGGCCCCCAAGGTCTCCCGATCTGACCCCCTTAGACTTTTATCTTTGGGGTCATCTGAAGGCAATTGTCTATGGTGTGAAGATACGAGATGTGCAGCACCTGAAACTACGGATACTGGATGCCTGTGCTGGCATTTCTCCTGCGGTGTTGCTATCAGTGTGTGAAGAGTGGGAGAAGAGGGTTGCATTGACAATCCAACACAATGGGCAGCACATTGAACACATTTTATAAGTGGTCAGAAACTTGTAAATAACTCATGAAAGAATAAAGTTACGTTGAAACCAAACACATCATTGATTTTCTTGTGTCATTAGCAATAAGTTTGATGTGTCACATTGTATCCAAGATGGCCGACTTCTAAATGGCCACCATGGTCACCACCCATCTTGAGGAGTTTGCCCCCTCACATATACTAATGTGCCACAAATAGGACTTTAATATCACCAACCATTCCCATGTTATTACGGTGTATCCATATAAATGGCCCACCCTGTAGTTTTGTACAGTAAAAATGTAAAATGTTATGGGAAACCCCAGCCTTTAGAACACTAAAACAATTGCCTTCTTGCAAACTTTACTTATAGCTGTATGTTTATATATTGTTTTGCTTGTTTGGAGTTAGAGGGATCTATACATTGAGATTTCAAGCTATTCTCTTTAGTTCAAACACTTAAAAATTTGTCATTTTGAATGAAAACTTGAGATAAGTGCATTTTTGATTTTTATCTTCACACATGATTTCTTCAACAACTAGACGTAGACTGTATAAACTGCAACGAATAAATAAAAGAACAAAACAAAAAAGTTATATCTTTGAGTGGTGCATTGGGTAGCATTCCCCAAAATGCAAGGGGACACTAGAAGCTTTACAGTAGTAAGATGTTTCTTTCTATACCCTCTTTCTAGCACAAACCATCCATCTGCAGCTTGGGTCTTGCTTTTTGGGTGTTAGCAGGATTGGCGTAAGTGCTACAAAATTTGCATCGAGGTTGGTAGACTGATTTGCCCAGCTACTCCAGCTTGCATGCCAAATTATCCTTGGACAATATACTGAACCCTGACATGCTCCGCACGCGCGCGCGTGTGTGTTTGTGTGTGTGAATATTGCACAAGTGCATCAAAGGTGCTTAGAAAGAAGCTCTTGTATGAATGTGCGTGAAACTGGATGAATGATTCTTGTAGTCAAAAGCTTATTGAGTGCTTATTTAGAGTAGAAGAGCACTATATAAGTACCAGCCCATTACCATCCAGTTGTGATTGTAGAATGCCTGTAAAGTACTGACATTGATGAAATGGCATACACCTTCAGTGTGCTTTTTATATGATGAATTTTGATCATCATCTGCCTGCTGTGCATGGATTCTGTTTGCACATATTAGCGTGGGATGCTGACCTGTGTCTGCCCCACGCTGTGCAGACAGTCTGTAGTTAAACCAAAAAAGACCATGTGCACACTGAAAGTGAACAGAGCCAGCTTATCAACCCATGTGTTTCCCCTCTAGCTACTTGTGCAGTTGTCCTGCCTCACAGTAAGTGTTTTTCAAACCATCCTGCTGTCCTCTGCTGCCTTGTGATATGAATGATGACATCGCTCTATTGAGAAAAACTTAAGACTTTTATTCAAAATTGGGTCAGTTGAGTACTCGCTTAAAGGTCAGAATGTCTTGCTACACTTATGAACCATATCAGCCAAGAATTCTGAATCATGCTGCAGTGATTCGCAGTGTTTTGGAAGACTTAATTATACATCTTTATTAGGTGTACATTTAATTAAATTTGATTATTCCTGAAAGTGTGTTTGCCAAAAGCCACAACACTGGGGACTAAAAGAATGAAGTCAAATTCACCTGTTATTTTACTGACTGGTTGAGGCTAGCTTCTCTTTGACTAAGAGGGCAATATGAAGCTTTATTCCATTATAGAAATGTAATTGATAGCTGTCTGCAAGGCCTCAACTCCACTAACTGGACCTCTCAACTGTGTTTGTGCTGTTGTTGCCTTTAGAAGATTTCAGTGGAGATACCTGACAAATAAGCTGCTTTGTAAATGGTAAATGGAGTAGTTCTTATATAGCGCTTCCCTACTTTATCTGAGCACTCAAGGCGCTTTACACATCTTGCCACATTTGCCAAAGCACTCTGTTCTAACATTCACACGCCAATGGATGCATCGCTAGTATCTTGGATATTTGGCATGCAGACTATAGCAGACAGGGATCAAATAAAAACCACCGGCCTTCTAGTTAGTAGGTGACATCCTCTATCACCCAACTTAGCCCCAGTGAGGACTGATCTCACAACCCCTGGTTTAGAAAACTAGTGTTCTAACCACTGAGCTATGGACGTTTTTCAGTTCAGTCTATAAGTTTAGTACTTAGAAGTGTGTCTATGTACTGCAGCTTTTATGAAGTAAGGTAGCTGGCATTAGCCAATAGCATCACAGTCTAGTTCAAATATCTATATCCAAAAAGCTAACACAGTTTTCAAAGTACTAACTCTGAAGAGTTCAGAAATCAATGGCTGGTGCCACGGTGGTTAAAACATCAATTTAAAAATATGTATATTTTTTGTAGGTATTAATTTTTGAAAGGAATATCATACACCACATTAAACTATGGTCAATTTAAAGGCCACTATTTTTACTGCTGCAACTACTACAAGGATATGTGCTTTGCAGATCAGGGTTGTGTCCCTCACCTCAGGCATCGATTATTATGATATCTTGCTAATTGAGATAATATTATGCATATATTATATAGTATATAGTTTCACTGCATCTTTGTAGATAGCTAAGATGTAAGTGTGTGTTTATGGTGATCAGTTTTTTTCTTTTTGCAGCGACTGAAGTTAATCTCAAGTTGTTGTTTAATCGTGTGTGTGTGTGTGTGTGTGTGTGTGTGTGTGTGTGTGTGTGTGTGTGTGTGTGTGAGAAAGTGTGTATAGTGGAGGGCATGCTCAAGAGTGGAGAAGAGACTTATGAAAACAGCCTTAACTAGCTTATTAGTTGAACTATAGGTCCACAAAAAAGAACCAGGCAGATTTTATGACATTATAAAGTTTAGCTGTTAAGACCTGTCACCGTATGGTCACTACTTAAATTTGTTCATTGCTGTAGGTGCACGCTAACCCTACTTTCGAACATACTTAATTGCAGCTATATTGGCTAATCTAACAATCTAACAGCAAGTTGATAGGTGGTGTCCAAAACAGTACAGGTGGATGTTCAGTTCAATTCATTTTTATTTCAAACATATACATTCACCAACATTCCATAATATCATTCCATTCAGTTGTTTGAAAAGGAGTAGGCAGAAGTATCTACTTTGTTTACCCCCTTATTTCTTTTTTGAGTTTTATTTTAAACTGGTTTAAACTGTTTATGCTTCTGCCGTTAAGAATATCCATTAAAAAGTCAATCTATAATATGAAGTCTTATTTTTGCCACTGTCAATTGAGCTGTCACAGTGGTTGATAACCAATAAGTACCTAAACCGTTACACATGAATGGGAACAAAATGGGGGTCTTTGGGAACTTCTCAACTGATTTTGATTCTAATTCCAATATGTCTGTTCAAAACCATCTATTCATTGATGCAGTAAATAGAAAGGGGCTTGGGTTTGCTTTGAGAGTCTCTCGCACCAGTGAAATGCTAAATGAAGCGTTATTTATAGATTTAATTTTGAGGGTGACTTCAGATTGATTCCAGAAAGACCTGAAAATAAACAATAAGAAATCCTTTAGATGCAAGGGAAGTGTTAGGGCAGTATGACAAGACAAAATATGTGTAACTGAGTGTGGACATTAATTCAACTTAGTTAACCCTAACTGAACAATGGTTTTACAGTTTAGAAAAGACAGGCATCCTTGACGTGACCCAAACAGTGAAGGTTGCCTCATACGACACGAGTGCATACGCCCTGAGCGGCTTTTCCACGGTGTGACTCCTGGACCTTTTGCTTCATGTCAGTCCCCAACTCTTTTTCTGTGCTTCTCGTGATTCTTTCAATTTTGAGTCAGATGTCAAGATTCAAGATCCTTTTATTTGTCACGTACATGTCAATATTTTAAATTATGATTTTAGTCTCAAGCCACATTCTTAAGTATTTTTGTAACAAAGAAATATGGCAAAATGGAAACTTTAATAGCAGGATGGTTGGGTGAGTGAGAATTGCATAGTTTAAAAGTGATTAGAAGGAAACCTGGGGCCAAAAAAATAACTTGTTCAGCTTTATTTCTGCCACCAGCAGCTGTTATCATTGAATCAGCTCTGATAAACTTACTGTAATGTTACTACATATGTATTGGATCTGGGAAAGAATGCTAAATATTGGTACCACAATGCATCAGTGAAAATTAACAACATTTAGTATTTAGATGGAACAGTTTAGATCATCGCTAAGATAACATGGATAGCTGTGTTAATTGTTGGGGTTTTTGGTCTACAACTGCAACTATATCTTTTCTTATTTCAGAAGCTGCTTTTATTTCGTTTTGCTTGTGGAATCATTCAGTTGATTGCAGTGAGGTGCCTTTTATAAAAAGCCCCTTTTATTCAGTAGTGAGTTCACGATGTTTGTTGGTCTGAGGGTGTCTTTTTAATGTAATTGATGAAAATTGTCTCAGAAAAGGCACAGAATACATTTTCACTAGACAAGATCTACATTTTTGTTTGTAAAACACTCCCCTATCGAGGCAATTTTACTTGAATCACTGAAAAAATGGTCATTAATATGTGTAAGTGTAGAGATAGAGTTTTAGACTCAAGATTGATAGTGTTAGTTTAGTCAGGCCAGAAAGTCAGGCTTGGATGTAGTCACAGCAGGTCATCATCATCAGCTGATAGCTTAACTAATCGCCTGCTACACATTTTGTTGACTGCTACATATAGTGCATCTTAAATCAGCTACTTTAGCTTGCCTACAATTCCTGCACAGCTGCAAGCCACTTTGCAACCCACCTCTATCTCAGCTGTAAGCTCATGAGACATTATAATGTTTAAATTTACACTGTGCAAATTTCAGTGTTATGCATAAATTTAATCTAATTTGTTCATCAGTATTTATTTTTTCCTGATAGTTATCAAGTGATTTTTGTACTGTTACCTAAGATAGGGTGACCATATTTTGATTTCCAAAAAAGAGGACACTTGGCCCAGTCATGAAGAACTTTAATAATACTGTTTGCCTAAAGAAAATTTTAACATATTTAAACGATGCCTTCTCTGTGCAGTTAATGAATGGTGAAATAAAAAAATGTGATATAGGCTTTTACAAGTCAACAAGGGCAAAAAAAATAACTTAAAAACTTCTGGAATTAAATAATGGTACAGAAATAAGGCCTCATCTCTATAAGAGAAATTACCAGTACCGGGACGGTACAAGGGAAATGTTTTTTGCAGTTCATCTGAAAAGCTGCAGTTGTGCTTTGACATCTTTTAAACATCACTAGGCGCTGCTGCACGCTGTCTGTCCCGTCTGTGAGCGCAGAACAACCACTCACAAAGCAGCTGCTCGGAGATGACGTCACACATATGGGTCCTCTGTAGGAAAATCTGGACATTTTCATTAATCTCGAAAATCCCCCCGGACGCCCTGGACAGAACGTGAAAAGTGGACATGTCCGGGGAAAAGAGGACGGTTGGTCACCCTACCTAAGAATGTAAATAAAAAACTGACAAAGCTTCTGGGTCTGCTAGTGACAACAATGCTTAAGTGTCTTAAACCTATTCTGTCTAATGGCCATTAGGGGGAGACTCTTCTGGTTGCAAGAACACGCACAATTCTATAAAAGTCTATGAAAAATGGCCTTTAAATTCAATATAATATTGATTTTCTAAATTATGGTAAAAAAAAAAAATGATATGAAAGTTGTGCCTTAGGGTGGGCCTACTATTTCATTAACAAATCAGTACTGTAGGGCTGGGCCATATCATACCGTTCACGGTAATACTGGTATAATGTTGGGCAACGATAAGAAAAGGAAATATCGCAATAGAATATGGGTAAAACGCGCATGCGCAGTGCCTTTGTTTTCATACGCACATGGCGGAAAAAGCACGGAACGACGGAGAATGAGAAGGGCGAAAGCGGATCGTTGAATGAAACAGATGAACCAGAATTGGTTTGTAAGAATGCTGCAACTTCAGTGGTATTCAACTGGTTTGGCTTTCGTCCGTCAGATACACAACAAAACACTATTTTTGGTAGAGCATGCTAGCGAGCCGTCGTTATTACCATGTTTTTTGGAAAATACAGCGCACTTAAAATCAATCCATTGATTTTTCTAAAAATTGACAGTGCCCCTTATAATCCCGTGTGCCTTATGTATGAATTCTGGTTGTGTTTACTGACCTCGAAACGATTTTATGTGGTACACGGTGCTCGAAAATCTGTCAAATGTTTTAGTACGACTTTGCTAAGCTACAAACCCGCACCACTTGATGGATTGTCGGAGCATTACGGCTATCGTAGGCAGGAGCCTTGCGGAGTGATACGTACTGTGCTTCAACATAATATTACTGTATTGTGTGTGTATAACCTCTTTTTAAGTTTTGTGGATATTATACATGGTTATGCTGAGGATATGTCGACCAATTTCCACTAGAAATGCCTTTTGGTTAAACTGTCAGCAAGGAATTTGCATTTGCATTGTTAAATTTTTATATAACTTTAATGCACATAAAAAACAGCTGGTTGTTTAAGTGAAAATACATTGATTTTTTTTTTTTTGCACTAATAAAGTTGTGGAGTTGTAAAGTATTTTGTCTAGTGTCAATTATATCGTCAGTTATATCGTTATCGCAAATTTTCAAATGTATATCGTGATAAATATTTTTGGTCATATCGCCCTGCTCTACAGTACTGTATAAGCAGGAAGGTCTCTCACTCATCACATCCAGTTTCCAAACATCATGACAGTGCAACTACTCAGCTTAAAACCTCACAACTAGGGCTGTTCGATATAACCATATATATCTGATGACAATCTGCAAACGTCTATTGTTTCATATTACGCTATCGTTTGTTTCGCGGTTTCGCAAAATAAACGACAATATTTTTTCATCATTTTTATGGTCACTGTAGTATTAATTTCTAAAAGTTCTCTCTTTCTCGTATATTTAATATAACTACACTACGGACGGACAAGTGACTGCTTTTATGCCTTATCATTAGCAACAACGACGGTAAAACCATCGCATGGCTCCGTCGTCCGCTTGTTTATTTTCCACATAAACCTTTCACAATAAAGCTGAAGATCCTGTTGAGATTTTTCAAAATAAACTGAATCACGTGAAAGAGTGTGCAGAGTGTTTACAGATCAGAAGCAAAAAAGAGCCGTCAGGTGCTAAAAAAATAAACCTTAGACTCAAACGCCAATGTCCGTTCTCTGGCAAACAAAATGGATGAGATACGGCTCTCCATCACTAACAACAGACGGATTATGGACTCAAATGTCATGTTTTTCACCGAAACATGGCTGAACAACAGCTGCCCGGACAATGCTATCGAGTTAGCAGGACGCCACACACACCGAGCCGACAGGCTAGCAGATGACTCCGGCAAGACCAGAGGTGGAGGTTTGTGCATTTATATTAACAATGCTTGGTGCATGAACTCCACTACTACTGAGAGTCACTGCTCACCTAATGCGGAGTTTTTAATGGTCAAATGCAGACCTTATTATCTCCCCAGAGAACTCACTTCTATCATACTCACTGCCGTGTATATACCCCCCGACGCTAATGCTAGGTTGGCCATGAAAGAACTTTCTGCAGCCATTAACAAACACCAGAATAAACACCCCGAGGCTGCTTTTATTGTTGCTGGCGACTTCAACCACACCAACTTAAAGACAGTCCTCCCCAGATTCCACCAACATGTCTCCTGCCACACCAGAGGAGACAAGACTTTAGACCATGTGTATTCCAACCTGGCTGGAGCCTACAAAGCCACACCCCTCCCCCACATTGGACAATCGGACCATCTCTCCCTGTTCCTCACACCTCGGTATTCACCACTCATCCAACGTGTGAAACCTGCTGTGAGGACAATTAAAGTGTGGCCAGAGGGGACAGACGCAGTGCTCCAGGACAGATTTAAAAACACAGACTGGAATATGTTCACCCACACAGACCTGGACCAGTACGCCTCATCTGTACTGGATTATATCTCCAAAACCACAGACAGTGTCACCACCCAGAAACGGATCACCATGTACCCCAACCAGAAGCCTTGGATGAACCGGGATGTTTGTCTCCTCCTGAAGGCCCGCAACACTGCCTTTAGGTCAGGAGATGCACACGCCTACAGTACAGCCAGGGCTAATCTAAAGAAGGGCATCAAAAAAGCCAAACACCATTACAAAAAGAAGGTAGAAGAACACTTCTCCAACTCCAACCCCCGACGCATGTGGCAAGGACTCCAGACCATCACAGACTACAGGACCACCAAACCCTCCCCCGCATCCTCTGATGTCTCCTTCCTCAACGAGCTCAACAACTTTTATGCTCGTTTTGAGCGAGGGAACCCCACAACCAAAGCAGACATGACGCCAGACCACCAACCTCTGACTCTCTCCCCCACCGATGTAGGAGCGGTGCTGAGCAGGATCAATGTCCACAAGGCTGCAGGCCCTGATGGCATCCCCGGGCGTGTTCTCAGAGCGTGTTCTGGGGAGCTTGCAGGAGTGCTCACAGACATATTCAATCTGTCCTTGGCCCACGCTGTGGTACCGGCCTGCTTCAAATCCACCTCCATCGTCCCGATACCCAAACACTCCAACCCATCTTGCCTCAATGATTACCGCCCAGTAGCACTCACCCCCATCATCACTAAGTGCTTAGAGCGACTGGTCCTATCACACTTCAAATCCTGTCTCCCCCCCACCCTGGACCCCCACCAATTCGCATACCGCCAGAACAGGAGCACAGAGGATGCAGTCTCCATCGCAATGCACTCTGTCCTCTCACACCTGGACAACAACAACACCTACGCCAGAATGCTGTTTATAGACTTCAGTTCAGCATTCAATACAATCCACCCCTCACAACTCATCAGGAAACTGACAGACCTGGGCATCAGTTCCCTCATCTGCAAATGGTTACTGGACTTCCTGACCAACCGCCCCCAACATGTCTGGCTGGATAACCACTGCTCATCTACCATCACAATGAACACCGGTGTACCACAAGGCTGTGTGATGAGCCCTTTCCTCTACTCCCTCTTCACCCACGACTGCAGACCTGCTGATGGTTCCAACACCATCATTAAGTTTGCAGATGACACCACGGTGATTGGCCTCATCAGTGACAACGATGAGGCCGCCTACAGGGAAGAGGTGGATCGTCTGGCTGAGTGGTGCGACACAAACAACCTGCTGCTTAACACCGAGAAGACCAAGGAGCTCATCGTGGACTACAGGAGGAATGCTGACCCACATCCACCCATCCACATTAAGGGGACGGCTGTGGAGCGTGTGAGCAGCTTCAAGTTCCTGGGAGTCCACATCTCCGAGGATCTCACCTGGACGACCAACTGCTCCAAGCTGGTCAAGAAGGCTCACCAGCGCCTCTTCTTCTTGAGGACTCTGAGGAAGAACCACCTGTCCTCAGACATCCTGGTGAACTTCTATCGCTGCACCATCGAGAGCATCCTGACCAACTGTATAACAGTCTGGTACGGGAACTGCTCTGCCTCGGACCGGAAGGCGTTGCAGAGGGTCGTGAAAACTGCCCAGCGCATCGCCGGAGCACCACTTCCTGCCATAAAAGACATCTACAGGAAGCGGTGTCTGAAAAGGGCTGGGAAAATCATCAAAGACCCCAGTCACCCATCACATGGACTCTTCACCCTCCTGCCCTCTGGGAGGCGCCACAGGAGCTTCCGGACTAAGACCACCAGGTACCGGAACAGCTTCTTCCCCACAGCTGTCAGACTCCTGAACTCTGCCTCCTGACATCTGACCCACGTTAAACTCATGGACTGAACATACACACACCCACAACCACCTACACACACACACAATGGACAACTGTACCCTCAAACACACAATAATAACATGGACTGAACCACCACTCACAACCACTAGCACTAGCACCTCTGTAGAAACTATCTACACCCTCACTTATCTTAACTGCACTACTGTATAGCTCTGTGTAAATAATCATTCTGTACATTCGATAATCTTTAATCCTACAACTGTTTACAACTTGCATAGTTCCCATTTCTATATAGCTGTATATCTCAGATTCTGTAAAGTTATTTATTTCATATTCTGTATAGTTTTTCATATTTATATCCTGTTCATATCCTGTACATAGCTTGTACTCACTACAGCCTGTACATACTTATAGTTATAGAATATTCACAACATACTTCATACCGTGTACATTATAACATACCATAATAGACCCATTTCTGTAATATACTCACATATCTATATTATTGCTAATATATATTGTAATATATCTATATCACTAAAGCACTTCTGGATGGATGCAAACTGCATTTCGTTGCCCTGTACCTGTGCATGTGCAATGACAATAAAGTTGAATTCTATTCTATTCTATTCTAAACGTTAGAACAGGCTTTTTCCCGCAGCACGCCATGTAATACATACTCACAAAGAAAATGGCGGGCGTTTCAACTGTCTAAAAATGTATAGCTTTGTGCATCAGTCAAAACACTTGACTCCAGGTACATGATGCCCAGCTGAAAACACTTCACACAAATCAAGTTGCCCGAGATTCACAGAAGTTACAGAAAATGTAAAATTTTTGTGACATATATCATTGTCGGGACGATAAATGTCTTATATCGGGATATGAGATTTTGGTCATATTGCACAGCCCTACTCATAACTATTGTGCAAAGTCACTGTGGCTAAGTATATACTTTAGCATATACAGTATATGTACAACCAAAATGCAGAAGCCCTTTTGTTCTAAACTAATTAACTATTACCTCCCAATATATGCCCCGCTCCTTTGTGCATTTTTAACTCATCTTAAAAGGAACTTTCTGTCAGTATATATACTATTTAAATATACTATCAGCAGAAGACCTCAGTGCCCTCAGAGTGTTTTTTGTTTTTGATTTGACTGTTGGCTTTTAATTACTTTCCTGTCAGCTTACACAACTATGGATCAATACATGCATAATTATTAAAATTTGGAAAAATGAGAAAAAAAAATCTCCTGGATCACCTGTTGAGAGAAGAAGAATAGAAAACAAGCAAAAAAAAAAAAACCAAAGCAACATACTAAACACAACACCATCGCATTAATCTAGCTAAGTGTAAACAGCAGTAAATACTAAATATTCAATGTTGTTGTGCAGCACACAGGACAGACAGCGCACAATGTGCTTTGAAGTAGCAGCCAAGAAAGGTGTAATTTAAGTCTACGAGCAGTGAACATCCGTGTGCATACCTGTGTGGATCAGCGCGCTTGTATTCAAATGGTTTCCACATGTAATGGTCTGCAAGAGGATGTAGCGAGCCATAGCCCCGTCCCCCAGGGCATGAAGCAGGCACGGAGGAGATCCAGGCCCCAGACATCAAGAGGCCTCAGGGTGCGAGAGCCCAAGGAGGACCACCGGCGGGGCATCCGTGCCACCCTCATGGGAAGGGCTGAGGATCCCCAGACGAGGCTTCACCCAGGAGCCACTGAGCAGAAGCTAGAGGGGGCTGCACCGGCGTGCCCGCCGGCTCTGCCGGCAGCCAGCTGTGCCAGAGTGAACCGAGCCGCAGGCCCAGAGGCCGGAGGCCCGAGGGCCCCCCGCACCCCGGAGGAGGCCTGACCGAGCAACAGGTGCCAGGCCCCGCCAGGTAGCCACCGGGAGTGAGCCGGTACATACCTGAGTGCCCAGCCCCGGACACCAAGAACCACCAATGCACCGACCCCTGAGGGCATCAGTCACCGGCAGGGAGTGTGGTGAGGGGAGATAGGCCTTGGAGGGCCTGGGAGTTCCCAGAGAGGTGGAGTCTAAGACCCGACCTGACATATAGACACAGACAAACAGGCACACACAGACACAAACATGCATTCCCACCCTCATGCACACATATACAAACACTCAGCACTCACCCAACGTAAGGATTGACATAAATGGACATGTACACACAATCACACTCCCCAAACATACTCTATACCCCGGGTCCAGGTACCCTCGCCCCCAGAGGGGGAAACAGAACCCAGACCCAAGAGATGTTACACTTCCCCCCGGGGTGGAGGCAAGCAGACCGTCCCAAGCTCCGCAGCAGCAGGGAGGCCAATCGGACAGCTAACATCTCCTCCCAGCCCCCCCGCCCCAATGGCTAGCAGAGAACGGGGGTGTGTGAAGACCCCATACCTCTCTCCTCCCGCTCATGTGTAGTGTTGCTGCGTGTTGTTCTAAAGTGCATTTAAAACAAGGGAGAGCATGGTGCTGCTGCCAGAGAGCAGCAGGTGTTAGCACGGCCCCTCCCGAGAACCCTCAATGTCTACATGGATTTAAAATTGAAAGGTGGGCACCAGCGCCAGAGGTAGGTTTGAGTACACAGACCGTCCACTGGACGCCGTTAACGTGCCCACCCTCAAGGCCCTATATATGTGTGTGTGTTATGAGAGTGTAAGTAATGTGGATGTCTAAGTTGTGAGATAAAATTGAGGCACAGGTGGCCAGAAGGGGACAGAGGGGGGGGAATGTCTCCCCTGCACCCTTGTGACACACCCGCACCCCAAGGCCCTACCTGTGTGGGTGAGTGTGGTGGAGCGGGAAGAGGGAGGTAGCCGGGGATGGGGAGGAAAAGGAGGGAGGGGAGGATGCCCCTCCCTAGGGCCAGCTCCCCCGCTGACCCCAGTAGGCACCCCCGTCCTCTGGTACCCACCAAGGCAAGGGAGCCCAGGTCCATCCAGACCGGGGCCTACGGTAGCACTGCCAAGCCCCACAGGACCCGGGGCAGCCCACCCTACCCCACAGCAGAGGAAACTGTACCCACCCCAACATTCAATCGTCTCCCAGACTACACAAGACAACAGACACCCAGGTTAAGTTTATTCTCCACCTCTCCTATGTCTCTCCCCCACCTGCAGAGTGGACTCCTGCAAGGATGGAACAACCTCCCCGCCAGTCGAAGAGCCCCCCAATTAGGCCGATGCACAAGAGGCCCCCTGCGCCAGGGCTGAGCCCCCGTGCACCCACCCGCTCACAACCTCGGTGACACACCGACGAGGACCGAAGCCCCCAAGGCCCAGCCAGAGCCCCAGCACGGAGGCGAAGCACCCCCGAACCCCAAACCCCCACGCCTGCCCCGGATCCACTCAGGGGCAGCCAGGCCACCAGGCCAGTAACCTACGTCCACCAGTACAGACCATCCTCCAGCCCCGCTGCACGCAGCCACGAGGAGAACAACCTCTAAGAGCAACCAGAGCCACTAACCAGGTTATGAACACAATCCCCGGGTTAAGCCCTCCAGGGATAATGTCTCTAGGGGTCCTCCAGGCGCCCTAAACCCGTCCCAACTCCATATCAACCACAGTAGCTAAGGCGGGACCAAACCTCGACCCCCTACCCCCGCTAGGTGATGGAGCCAATCAAAGGAGCCCAGAGGGATTGATCTAATGTGGTGGCAGAGGCTATATCGAGACTAATGTGATCTATTAGAAGGTTTCTATATTGGCTAGAATTAAGATTATTTTTATTTTTCCAGTTCATGAGGACCGTTTTCTTGGCGATGCATAGGGCAGTAAAAAGCATGTGGACTGTATTAGTTTCTGTAGTGACCTCATCCAGTTTTCCCAACAAGCATACTAAAGGGGAGGTTGGAATTTTACATTTCAGACACTTTGATAAGTCTTCACATATCTCGTGCCAAAACTTCTGCACTGGTGGGCAGAACCAAAGAGCGTGAATGTAATTGTCTGGTGTATTGCCTTGACAGTGTAAGCAGTTGTTGGAAGATATAAAGCCCATCTTGAACATCCGATGACCTATATAGTGCACTCTATGTAGTATTTTGTATTGTATTAATTGCAGACTGGGATTTTTAATCAATTTAAAGGTTTTTAAGCATACCTGAGACCAGAAGTTTTGGTCTAAGCTGACTGATAAATCTGCTTCCCACTTTGCAATAGGAAGGGATATTGATTCATCTAATTTAGAAAGTGTTCTGTATATTTTAGATAATAATTTGGGGGATTTAAGAGTAAGGAAATGTGCCGCACTTGGTGGTGTTTGTAATTCAACTTGACTGAGGTTAAATTTCTTTTTTACTATGGATTTAATTTGTTGATATTCTAAAAATCTTTTCTTGTTGATCCCATATTGTGCAACTAGTCTGTCAAATGGAATAAATTCTGTTCCCTCTAATATATGTTCTAAGTATTTAATTCCTTTACAACTCCATTCTGGGAAATTAATCATATTATTGTTTTGTCATATGTCAGGGTTATTCCAGATAGGTGTACGTTTGCATGGGATTAATGAAGACTCCATTATTTTTATAAACTCCCACCATGCTGTCAGAGAAAAGCTGATGTTGATACTTTTAAAGCATTCATGTCTTTTGATGTTTGAGCTAATAAATGGTAGGTCTGAAATCTCTAGATCCTTGCATAGTGCCTGTTCAACATCTAGCCAGGGCTCATCTAAGAAGGTATGTTTTAACCATTCTGAGATGAACTGAAGCCTGTTGGCTAAGAAGTATTGGTGAAAATTAGGCAGATCTAATCCTCCTCTATCCTTGGTTCTTTGTAGCGTTTTTAAGCTGATACGCGGGGGTTTATCTTTCCAAAGGAATTTGGAAATATATGAATCCAGAGATCTGAACCAATCTTGTGATGGTTTGTTAGGGATCATCAAAAATAAGTAATTTATTTTTGGCAAGATCATCCTTTTTATAGTGGCGACCCTTCCCATGAGTGATATGGGTAAAGATTTCCATCTAGTCAGATCGCCTTCTACTTTCTTTCTACTAAATTAAACCACATGGTTTAACTAAACTAAATTAAACCAGATGGTTTAATTTAGTTAAGTCTGAAAGCTTAGGAGAAACATTAATACCTAAATATTTAATATTTCCAGATTGTAGTGGGGCAGAGGAAGAATTATGGAAGGAGCAGTTAATGGGAAGAACTGTAGATTTTGGCCAGTTAATTGAATAATCTGAAACTCTTGAAAACCAATTTATTAGAGTAATTACCTCAGAGAGGTTGGTTTGTGTGTTTTGCAGAAAAAGCAACACATCATCTGCATAGAGACTGATTTTATGTTCTATGTTCTTACATTTTATGCCCTTAATTGTTGTAGCCTGTCTAAATGCTGCTGCTAGAGGTTCGATAAAAATTGCAAAAAGTGAAGGGGAGAGTGGGCATCCCTGTCTGGTGCCCCTCAGGAGACAGAAGCTGGAGGATGTCTGGTCATTTGTTCTGATACGAGCTGTTGGGGAATTGTATAATATTCTTATCCAGTTTATGAAAGAGTTTCCAAAACCAAATTTGTGTAAAGTTGCGAATAAAAATTTCCAGTTAACTCTGTCAAATGCTTTTTCTGCATCTAGAGATAATATTATGGTTTCGATGTTTTTATTGTATGAGTAGTCTGTTAAATTAAGTAATCTACGAGTGTTTGTTGAGGAGTGCCGACCTTTTATGAAACCAGTTTGGTCAGGATGAATTAAGAGGGGGGTTATTTTCTCTAATCTCTTTGAGAGAGCTTTGCAGATTATTTTAAGGTCTACATTTAAAAGAGAAATTGGACGATAGCTTGAGGGAAATAAAGGGTCTTTGCCTGGTTTTAGCAGGAGACTAATGTTGGCAGAATTCATATTTGGTGGTAGTCTGCCATTTTCCTCGATGTCTTGCAACATTCCGTGGAATACTGGTGCCAAAATTGTCCAGAATTCTTTGTAGAATTCTGCATGGAAGCCGTCTGGACCTGGAGCCTTATTATTGGGCATACTTATCAGGGCTTCCTGGAGTTCACCTGGCGTCAGTGGCGAATCCAGTGCCATTGCTTGACTGTCTAGTAATTTTGGAAGAGTTACGTTGTCAAGAAACAAATCAATTTCATTTTTAGATGGGTTTATTTGTGGTGAATATAAAGTTTCATAGAAATCCCTAAAAATGTTGTTTATTCTTCCAGGGTCATATATTGTGTTCCCCGATAAATCTTTAGCAGCACATATAGTTGTTTTTCCTTTATTTATTTTTAACTGGTTAGCTAGAAATCGACCTGATTTGTTACTGTGTTCAAAATTCTGCAAGCGAAGTCTTTGTATAAGGAATTGTGTTTTTTTATTAATAATTTCATTTAATTCTAGTTTTGTTTTGCGTATTTTGTTCAATGTTTCCTGATCTTGGTCGCACACGTAGGCTTCTTCTAGTGATTTGATGGTTTTTTTCTAATTCCTGAATATTTTTGTTTTCTTCTTTCTTTTTGTGTGATGAGAAAGAAATTATTTTACCTCTCATCACAGCTTTCCCTGCTTCCCATAGAACAGAAGCAGATATTCCGGGAGTGTCATTAAAGTCTAAATATGAAGTCCATTCCTTTTTAAAATATTTAATAAAGTCTTCATCTTTAAGCAGTGATGTATTAAATCTCCAGTTTTTACTTGGCGTAGTATTATTCTTGTGCATTAGTGTTAAAGATACAGGAGCATGATCGCTGACAGCTATAGGATGAATCTCAGTGTCTGAAATGTCACTCAGCAGTGAGCTGCTGACCAAAAAATAATCCAGCAATCCAGCGTGGAATTACCAAAAATTCCACGCCTAACATATGAAACAGGAAAAACTGCCATGTAATCCATTTATTTCAACAAAGTACTGTATTCTGAATAACACCTTTTTAAACGGTAACGGAATACAGTTACTCATATTTTGTATTTTAAATATGTAACGCCGGTACATTTATTCCGTTACTCCCTAACACTGACCGTGACTGTATCTTAATGGTAAGGCTCTGTTAAAAAAAGATTACAAAGACAGTTACAATTATTAAATTATGTAAATAAAGAATAACATTTTGAATTTTAGGTTTAGGAATTGAGTCATTTAACTTTTGAGCATTTAAGCATTGCAGAAGGAATAGAGTGTCGAACATAAAGGGTTTGCCAACCTTTAGCTACAGTTCAACACCAACAAACACAGCAATGTTAAATGCATTACTTGCATTTAACATTGCTTCAAGCAATCTTCTATCTTTTGCTCTCCTACATCCAGTCATGTTTCTGATCTGCAGCTATTTAACTCTGTTGTGATATGTTCCACAAGGTTTTCTCCCTGAACAAAATAGAATGTATGTTTCAATATGCTACATGTTGTCTGTTTACCATTTTCAACCAAATATTTCTCTTTGTCCCATCCCACTCCAACACTACCTTCTTTTATGATCTTTGTCTTCATCCTTTTTCTCTGCCCACACACTCTCTTTTTCTGTTCCATTTCCCTTTCACTTCTCCTTCTACTCTGTCTCCTATTTTTTTTCCTCACAGTGACAGGAAAGCCCTTTTTCATTGTGTCTAGTTTATCCCACCGCTGGCTGTTTGGCTGGGAGGGATGTCGATTCTATGGCTGGGCAGGCTTCTTCTTTGGATGTGGGAGCCTCATCACAATGACTGTGGTCAGCCTGGACCGGTATCTCAAGATTTGCCATCTCCGATATGGTGCGTAACTAACAACTCAGCAAATTTTCATAAACATCAGATGTTCACGTACACTTACATACTTTAAAGGGAACCAAAGTATTTTGACAGTATCTCAGAATTAAAAATACTCTGACTGGGAGAGCAACATGGGGTTAGTATCTTGCCCAAGGATATTTGGCATGCAGACTAGGGGTAAGCCAGGAATCGAACCACCAAGCTTCTGAGCAGTGGGTGACCTGCTCTGCCGCCTGAGCTACAGCCACCCCTGTAAACATACAAAAAGACATACAAAAAAAAAAAAAAAAGAACAGAAAATGAGTGGCTGTTGCTTGAATCTTATTCGACAGATTTTACCTAACCAAACAAAAGCAGATGCAACCACCAGGTACTTACTTAATTTTCCAGTATGCTTATAAATTCACCAGTATGCTTATAAATTCACCAGTATGCTTATAAATTCACCACATAACAAGACATCCATCCTTTTTTCTCCGTTTTATCTCTGTAATTTTTTTTTATAATTGCTTTGATCTTTTGCTCATACTGAGGCTGCTGGCTTGTGACTAGCTCTGAGCTTTGGGAAGCTTTAGCTTTACCAACTTTTCCTTTAGCCTCTTAAAAATGTAAATTTTTAGATGGTTGAGGTAATATAAGTTTCTGATTAGGTTTATTGTTGAATGTTTTTATGATGGACCCCCCGCAAATAACTGTAATAAACGCTTTCAGTCACAGTTACAATGCTAATTCCATTTAACATGTACAGATGTTGCAAACCTGGAATATGTACAGTGGTCCCTCGCTATAACACGGTTCACCTTTCGCGGCCTCGTTGTTTCGCGGATTTTTTTTGTGCAATTATGCATGTTGTTTTTGTTTGTTTGTTTTACAGCGCATGGTGTTCTGGGTACTGATTGGCTGTAGACCATTGTCAATCAATCTCGTGCTGTGTCTCCTGTACAGTACAGAATGTGTTCAGCTTGTCAAATTTACATAAATATTTGATTGCTAGCAGTGTGTTTCTGAAGTGCTGTACTGTATGTTTGTAAGTTTTATGTCCAACAAACACAACGTCAACGAAACGTTTTTCACCGTCAAAGGCACCTGGGGTGAAAAGTGTGAACATTTCCATGCCTGTCTGAGAAAAGTGTATAAAGTGTGTAGTGAGGAATTTTACAGCCTTAAAACATCTATAATAATTGTAAAAAAATGGCTCTACTTCGCGAATTTCACTTGTCGCGGGTTATTTTTTAGAACGTAACTCCCGCGATAAACAAGGGACCACTGAATTTGTTGACTTTCATGTAAAAAAGATATGAATAGGTCTGCAGTCTAGATCCAAACCTGTGACTATAACTACGTATTTAAATTATCACAATTTAATAAAAGGAGTTATTCCTGAAACACTGGCCATTTCTCGACAAGGTTTAGATTTACCTTCACATGAGTTATAGGCCATAAATGATGCTCTAACAAAACATCTGTAAGCCTGTATTGCACAAATATCTAGGTTCATGATCTACTGTAAGTGCTCCTGTTACTTTTTATTTTCCATTCAGTTCCCACACCATTATAGTGTACATTACTATAATGGTGTGGGAACCCCCCATCATAAACATGAGATTAAGGGGGGCTCCCCATCATCTGATCCCTGCAGTGTTTTGTGAAACAAAACAGTGCAGCACTGCACTGCACTGTTTTGTGAAGGGATGGGGCTTTTAGCCTCCGGAGTATAGTATTTGTTATTAGCCTATAACCACAGCTAAGCCGCTATAACACTGTATTGTAATTCTTTTAAATTAAATTCCTTTTCAGTCATTCATAGTCAAACACAATAGTACAAACGTGTAAGATCCCAGAATTAAAATATTCCACTACAGTAGTTTAATACTTTTTTTTTTGTGTACTGATGTCAACAACATACCTTTTGATGTGAAGAGTCATTGACTACAGATGATTATTTTTTTAATACTCAGTATTTTTCTAGGAATTTTTGTAAGTCTCTTACTAAATCTAATGCTCTGAATCCTTTTC
The DNA here is from genome assembly GCF_900408965.1 of Simochromis diagramma. Taxonomy (NCBI): domain Eukaryota; kingdom Metazoa; phylum Chordata; class Actinopteri; order Cichliformes; family Cichlidae; genus Simochromis; species Simochromis diagramma. The sequence continues at coordinate 4,593,895 of NW_024386757.1, read as the reverse complement.
ATTTGTGGCATAGAAAATTAGTCTGGCAGTCAAAATGTACCATTTAACCAACATTAGTCTTGGGGTTTCTTTCTCCAATCCTAGGTGCATGGCTAAAACGCCACCACGCGTTCCTGTGCCTGGCCTTTGTATGGGTGTATGCAGCCTTCTGGGCCACAATGCCCCTGGTGGGCTGGGGAAATTACGCTCCGGAGCCCTTTGGGACCTCTTGTACCCTGGACTGGTGGTTGGCTCAAGCCTCAGTGTCTGGCCAGAGCTTCGTCATGGCCATTTTGTTCTTCTGTCTTATACTCCCTGCAGGGATCATTGTCTTCTCTTATGTTATGATCATCTTCAAGGTCAAGTCATCTGCTAAGGAAATTTCACATTATGATGCACGCATCAAAAACAGCCACACCCTTGAGATGAAACTCACAAAGGTAGGTCCAACATTAGTGATCATGGAAGTGCAACAAAGAGCAAAGATTTTTGAGTGCTACTCAGTCCAAATTTATGATCAGAATATTATTTTGTGTCCAGGTGGCAATGGTGATCTGCACAGGCTTCTTGATAGCCTGGATCCCTTATGCAGTGGTGTCAGTGGTGTCAGCATTTGGTGAGCCAGACTCAGTGCCCATCCCTGTGTCTGTTGTTCCTACGTTGCTGGCCAAATCCTCCGCAATGTACAATCCCATTATCTACCAGCTTGTGGACCTGAAAATCTCAGCCTCCTGTTTTAAGGTTATGAAGAAACAAAGGCATTTTAGAAAGTCAAGGTAAAACTAGCCTTTATACATACATAAAGACATTTTCTGAAATGTTTTAGCAGTGGGAAAAATTTTCCTTGATGCTTTCTGCTAGAAAACAATCTTTAGCCCAGAACAGATCATGGTTATAGGATTTCACCCTTTCAAAAACCTCTTATGGAGTCGAACAAAGCCTTGGCAATCAGGATTCAAAGAAAATAATCTGTGCTCAAAACTATTTCCAGAAAAGTGTTTAGCACAAAATATAGGATTAATGCTGAGGCCTTGAGATTAGTCAGCAACCCTCTGGCAACCTCCGGTCACTGGGAGAAAATGTGTATTCATTGACTAATTGGCAAGTGGTTAGAGTTTGCTAGCTGTTACTGGGAGAAATCCCAGATCCCAAATCAAAGAGTATGGTGCACCAGAAATCTCCTTGCAATTGCTTTGGTGACTAGCGGATTGCTGTCAATGATAGTTTGCATGGCACATACCAGCCTGTCTGCCATGCCATGCCAGCCTGTCTGTAAAACTTAGTAACTAATCAGCAAGCAGCAGCAAGAAACTTGGAAATATGTGATGAAAACTGGAAACAAAAGACCATGAAGACCATTTACCATGAAAGTCAATGTTGGACCTTATGAAATTTGTTGGTTACAGCGGTAAGGGTACAAGCAACTATGGGCAACCTCAGCAACCTACTACTAGTGACCAAAACAATCACAGGGAGATTTTTGCAACGTATTCTGTTTGTGACCAGTTTCACGTAGTGACAGTATGGAACTGCCCCCAGCCACCTGCCAGCTGGCCACATCTGGAACATTCGATTTTTCCCTAGTAATCAGTGCTTATTAGAGGGCCAGTGACTGGTTTCTAGGCCTGAGTGACTAGGTCATAGCAATCTATTTCACAGCACTACACAGAAAAGCAACCTTTAGCAACGACTTACAGTTGGTCAGGGAATACTCATTTTTCTCTTGTGACCTGTGGTTTCTCGGTGGTCTGGTTGCCCACTGACCTCTAGGTTTGTGTGACTGGGGCCTTAGGTTTTGGAGCAACCTCTATAAGGTTAGGAAAGAGTTTTATTTTAGCCACATGCTAAATAGGTACATTTCATAAAGTAGAGACACAAGGCTTTAGGGGTTGCGTCAGGAAGGGCATCTGGTGTAAAAAAATCAGATCATATACAGGGAGTGCAGAATTATTAGGCAAGTTGTATTTTTGAGGAATAATTTTATTATTGAACAACAACCATGTTCTCAATGAACCCAAAAAACTCATTAATATCAAAGCTGAATGTTTTTGGAAGTAGTTTTTAGTTTGTTTTTAGTTTTAGCTATTTTAGGGGGATATCTGTGTGTGCAGGTGACTATTACTGTGCATAATTATTAGGCAACTTAACAAAAAACAAATATATACCCATTTCAATTATTTATTTTTACCAGTGAAACCAATATAACATCTCCACATTCACAAATATACATTTCTGACATTCAGAAACAAAACAAAAACAAATCAGCGACCAATATAGCCACATTTCTTTGCAAGGACACTCAAAAGCCTGCCATCCATGGATTCTGTCAGTGTTTTGATCTGTTCACCATCAACATTGCGTGCAGCAGCAACCACAGCCTCCCAGACACTGTTCAGAGAGGTGTACTGTTTTCCCTCCTTGTAAATCTCACATTTGATGATGGACCACAGGTTCTCAATGGGGTTCAGATCAGGTGAACAAGGTGGCTATGTCATTAGTTTTTCTTCTTTTATACCCTTTCTTGCCAGCCACGCTGTGGAGTACTTGGACGCGTGTGATGGAGCATTGTCCTGCATGAAAATCATGTTTTTCTTGAAGGATGCAGACTTCTTCCTGTACCACTGCTTGAAGAAGGTGTCTTCCAGAAACTGGCAGTAGGACTGGGAGTTGAGCTTGACTCCATCCTCAACCCGAAAAGGCCCCACAAGCTCATCTTTGATGATACCAGCCCAAACCAGTACTCCACCTCCACCTTGCTGGCGCCTGAGTCGGACTGGAGCTCTCTGCCCTTTACCAATCCAGCCACGGGCCCATCCATCTGGCCCATCAAGATTCACTCTCATTTCATCAGTCCATAAAACCTTAGAAAAATCAGTCTTGAGATATTTCTTGGCCCAGTCTTGACGTTTCAGCTTGAGTGTCTTGTTCAGTGGTGGTCGTCTTTCAGCCTTTCTTACCTTGGCCATGTCTCTGAGTATTGCACACCTTGTGCTTTTGGGCACTCCAGTGATGTTGCAGCTCTGAAATATGGCCAAACTGGTGGCAAGTGGCATCTTGGCAGCTGCACGCTTGACTTTTCTCAGTTCATGGGCAGTTATTTTGCGCCTTGGTTTTTCCACACGCTTCTTGCGACTCTGTTGACTATTTTGAATGAAACGCTTGATTGTTCGATGATCACACTTCAGAAGCTTTGCAATTTTGAGACTGCTGCATCCCTCTGCAAGATATCTCACTATTTTTGACTTTTCTGAGCCTGTCAAGTCCTTCTTTTGACCCATTTTGCCAAAGGAAAGGACGTTGCCTAATAATTATGCACACCTGATATAGGGTGTTGATGTCATTAGACCACACCCCTTCTCATTACAGAGATGCTCATCACCTAATATGCTTCAAATCAAATCAAATCAAATCACTTTTATTGTCACATCACATGTGCAGGTACATTGGTACAGCACATTTGAGTGAAATTCTTGTGTGCAAAATACAATAATGTAAACAAGCAAAATACAAGAATGGCTACATCTGAAACTAATAAATATATGTACAATATATAATAGTATATGCATTTCTGGATGTGTATACTAAATATTTTTCTACGTGTGTGTGTGTGTGTGTGTGTACACATATTTTACAAATTAAATAGAGTAAACAATAAATAAAATATATAAAATAAATAAAATAAAATATACAGAGTGAGACATGTGCAAAACAGTGGCATTACTGTACAGTATGGAGTGCATAATGTTAAAGTTCCAGTAGTGAAGCTGAGGTGTCTATGACGTGTTCAGCAGTCTGATGGCCTGATGGAAAAAGCTGTCTCTCAGTCTGCTGGTACGGGACCGGATGCAGCAGAACCTCCTTCCTGATGGAAGCAGTCTGAACAGTTTATGGCTGGGGTGACTGGAGTCCTTGATGATCCTCCCCGCTTTCCTCAGGCACCGCTTCCTGCAGATGTCTTGGAGGGAGGGAAGCTCACCTCCAATTATCCGTTCAGAGCACCGCACTACTCGCTGGAGAGCTTTGCAGTTGTAGGCGGTGCTGTTGCCATACCAGGTGGTGATGCATCCAGTGAGGATGCTCTCAATGGCACAGTGATAGAAGGTCCTGAGGATGCGGGGGCTCATGCCGAATCTTTTCAGTCTCCTGAGAAAGAAGAGGCGCTGCTGCACCTTCTTCACTGTTTTGTTTGTGTGTACTGACCACGTAAGATCCTCAGCCAGGTGTACGCCAAGGAACCGGAAGCTGCTCACTCTCTCCACAGCAGCGCCGCTGATGGTGATGGGGGTGTGTACTTCTCTGCACCTCCGGAAGTCCACTATCAACTCCTTTGTCTTTGCGACGTTGAGGGTGAGATGGTTGTCTTGACACCAGTGGGTCAGGGGGCTGACCTCCTCCCTGTAAGCCGTCTCATCACCATTGGTGATAAGACCCACCACTGTTATGGAGTGCCAGGACTGCCATAATGCATTAATTAAATACACCATTAAATAATTAATTTAATGTGGCAATAATTAATTAAAATTGGAATTAATTAATTAAATAAATAGTTATGACACATGTAATTAATTAATTATTGACACATTTAATTAATTATTTATGTATTTCACATTTTAATTAATTATTGACACATTTAATTAATTAATTATTGACACATTTAATTAATTATTTATGTATTTCACATTTTAATTAATTATTGACACATTTAAATAATTATTGACACATTTAATTAATTATTTAATGATATATTTATTTATTTCATTTTGGCAGTCATGGCGCCTGGCTCTCATCATGAAATAATTTTATCTGTCAGCCTCACCCATCAAACTCAGGGGGCGGGGTTAACGCTGATCGAGTCAAAACCATTGCTTTGGCCTGGTGGCCATTGTTTCTAGCACACAACAACCGGCATGTGGAAGCTAACAGAACTGAACTTTGAAAAACCCTGTTTGTGTGTCACCAAATACTGTTTTAATATTTTTTTTAGCCGAGAATGTAGTGGTTTAATCTTCATGTGTCTGGTCGGTTTGTCAAGATACAGCCTCTTTGCAAAAGTGCTTCGATGATTTCAGAGATGTCTGCCCAGTCTCACGGCAAAGCGTGGGATAGACCCGCTCGCCTCGCAAGCAATCCCACCGACAAAGCGCAGGCCCCGGTACACAGCTGTAGTAACCCCCGCTGACTTCTTTTACTGAGGTTATATTTATCGGGGTTTTATTTCCTGATGTTCGTATGTGTCCTACGTGTTTCAGTATAATTCTGAATTATAACTAACATTAAAAACATGTTTAAGGAGGAGAGAGAGCAAATAAATCTGTTTAACATCTGATCTTTGGGTTTTTGTTCAGTAATCAGCGTGACCTGTGTATAAACGCATAAAAGAGATAACGTTGGTGTTTCTGTCATGTAGTAACTGCTGGCTTTAACTGTACAAAGGTTGTTCGACACTATGAAACACATACAGACTTCATGATGTTCGGCTAATATTTTTATAGTGAATATTAATCATGAGGGTAAACGGCCCTGTACACCACGGAGCGAGGTCAGCATATCCACGATATCCACGATATCCTCAGCTCCATGAGTTAACACAAAGTTTCCCAGCTGACTATCTAACTGCCAACTATTCCAGAGACGTGAAAATATACAGCATAAAGAAAAGTGTAAGAGACTCGGCAGCAGATTAGAATAACAGTTATACATTTAATAAATCACCAAATGAATCCAAGAAACGAGCAAACCTGTTCCGACAATTTGAGTTTGTATTCCCTCAGCCGCAGACTCGCTGCTGTTTAAATGTTTGAAAAGGAAGATTAGATATAAAAAACGTCAAACATAGACTCAGTCTGCCTTCACATTTGATATGAGGCCAGCACGTATAGTGGCTGTGTCCTGTTTTAAGATCATACATGTAAAATTGTTGTCTGACCTCCGTCGATCCAGCCGCTCAGAGTCCGTGGTTACCATGGTTACTGCATAAGCAGCTATAATGTTAACAGCTGGTTAACAGCAGCATGGGTGTTTATATTTTTCATTGCAAAACAACTGTCTGAATGGTTAACTGAAGTTAACTTGGATAAATTATAGTTAAGGAGTATCACAGATAACGCCTACGTGAGCGACTGTTCACCTGAAATCAGCAGGCTATTACTGAAATACACGTGCTATATCATAAACTATGATATAAATAGGGAGGTCCTATTAACATGTTTAGTTTTAAAGGACACCTTCCTGCCTTAATTAGTCTCCTTCATGAGCAGTATTAGTTTTCTTCTAACATCCAGAAGTCTGCACCATGTGTTTCATAGTTTGTAACAAGCCTTTGACAGGTAAACATAACATGACCGAAAAAGAAAAAAAAAAAAAAAAAAAAGAGAGAGAGAGAGTGTTGACATAAGAAGAGAAAATGCTCTCAATTATGGAGACAGGCAAATGGTTCATTTATGTTTGATGTGTGTTTATTCCTCCCTAAATATCGTCGGTGAAGTTTGCCATGCACGTCAGATTTTCCTGCGCATTTTTTATACCTCTGCCAACAGAGAGAGAAAAAAATCACATTCTAACAGACAGCTGGTGCTTAGAATACAGTTGAATAACTATTAAAAAACAGATGATATTTAGATGATAGTTCAGTCTAACACATGTGCCAGTGAACTATTAAACGTCTGTGAAACTATGCAGTTATGAAACGTAACTTTAACCTCAGCCAAACCGATTTGCTCAGTTGTAAATAAAACAGCGAAGTAAACGTGACCCGACAGACAGAACCTGAGTGAATGAAGTCCAGCGTTTAACCACTGAGAGCTAAAACTCAGCTGAGGTTTCAAAGCTGTGTGCCGGTGATTGGACATCAGCCGCTGATGAAGCTGCTTCGCCTATAAAGTGCTCTGTAAGGAAACAAGCTCCAGCAGCTCTGCGCTCGGGGAAAACACTATATTTACTTATCTTGTGCAGAAAAATGCGCTGACATTGCTTTATATCAAGTACCGGCTGCCCGGTTAAACTGTGACTATCACCAGGTAACGTAGGCGTGTTTCTTGAATTAGCAGCAGGTGTTAAACAGCTGACAGATGAGGAGGAGGGTGCATGCAGGTAAACTGAGGGTCTGTTGAGCTGATCGCTGGTTTCGTGAGAAAAATGTCAGCTCGTTATTTATGTTACAGAAGCACAGAGACACAAGACCAGGCGGAAAGAGACGATCGTTCGGTGAAAATGAGAATCTGCGAATGCAACATGTGGAACACGGAGAGTGGAATATGTAAACAAACCGGTTAACGTAACCCCCTGGGTGCACTCTGCATGCTGACTGTTAGCAGAGCTAGTGAAATCTCTGAAAACATCTGAGCACTTTTGCAAACATGTTCTATGTTGACAACCTGACCAGACATGCGTCGCGACATTTGCGGCTAAAACACTGTTAAAAGTGTAGCTGGTGACAGAAAAATGGGGTATTTTAAAACTACACCACCACCATTGCTGCCTGTGATTTGATCTGCATTCTGGGATACCTGGCTGCCCCAAGTCTACACAAGCAATCGATTATCTAGGATCGACCTGTTTTGACTTACTTTGCACGGCAACCAATCAAATGTTAGAGAAGCTGCATGGGCAGCGTTAACCCCGCCCCCTGAGTTTGATGGGTGAGGCTGACAGATAAAATTATTTCATGATGAGAGCCAGGCGCCATGACTGCCAAAATGAAATAAATAAATATATCATTAAATAATTAATTAAATGTGTCAATAATTAATTAAAATGTGAAATACATAAATAATTAATTAAATGTGTCAATAATTAATTAATTAAATGTGTCAATAATTAATTAAAATGTGAAATACATAAATAATTAATTAAATGTGTCAATAATTAATTAATTACATGTGTCATAACTATTTATTTAATTAATTAATTCCAATTTTAATTAATTATTGCCACATTAAATTAATTATTTAATGGTGTATTTAATTAATGCATTATGGCAGTCCTGGCACTCCATACACTGTAGTGTCGTCCGCAAACTTCACAATGATGTTGGAGTTGTTAGTGGCCGTGCAGTCGTAGGTGTAGAGTGAGTATAGGAGAGGGCTCAGTACACACCCCTGTGGAGCACCAGTGTTCAGTGTGACGGGGGATGAGGTGATGCTGCCCAGTCTGACCACCTGGCGTCTGTCAGACAGGAAGCTAAGGATCCAGCTGCAGAGGGAGCTGCTCAGTCCTAGATCCTGCAGTTTCCTGTCCAGCTTCGAGGGAACGATGGTATTGAATGCTGAGCTGTAATCTACAAACAGCATTCTCACATACGTGTCTCTCTTCTCCAGGTGTGACAGGGCAGTGTGTAGTGTCAGGGCTATGGCATCATCAGTGGACCTGTTGTGGCGGTATGCGAACTGTAGAGGGTCCAGTGAGTCGGGTAGTGCAGAGCAGATGAAGTCCCTGACCAGCTTCTCGAAGCATTTGCTTACGATGGGGGTCAGGGCTACAGGTCGCCAGTCGTTCAATGAGGAGATGGTGGAGGATTTGGGTACAGGGACGATGGTGGCCATTTTGAAGCAGGCTGGGACTACAGACAGAGAGAGGGAAAGGTTGAAGATGTGCGTGAACACTCCAGTCAGCTGAGCCGCGCATGACTTGAGGACGCGGCCGGGAATCCCGTCTGGACCAGTAGCTTTGCGTGCGTTCACCTTCCTGAAGCACTTCCGCACATCCTCCTCAGACACAGTGTGCGCACTGACGTCATCCGCGGTGCGCACACTGTCCGGTCTCATGGTGTTCGCTGTGTCGAATCTAGCGTAGAATACGTTTAGATCCTCACACAGAGAGGCCGTGGTCTGCGGTGTGCTGGTTTTCCCTCTAAAGTCTGTGATCGTGTTTAGTCCCTGCCACATACTCCGAGGGTTGTCAAACTGTTGCTCCACCCTGTCCCTGTACTCACGTTTGGCTGCTTTGATCGTCTTCCGGAGTTGGTAATGTGCGTGTTTGTAGTCCGAATATGTTCGCGGAGGCAAAGGCGGTGCTCCGTGCCCCGCGAACATCTCCGTTAATCCAGGGTTTTTGATTTGGGAAGGATTTAACTGTTCTGGATGGGACGACATCTTCCACGCATTTCCTGATAAATCCGCAGACTGAGTCTGTGTATTCATCAATGTCCCTAGCAGCCACGTGAAACATTTCCCAGTCCGCATGATCAAAACAGTCCCGCAGCGCAGACTCCGATTGGTCCGTCCAACAGTGCACCGACCTCCGGGTTGGAGCTTCCTGTTTCAGCTTCTGCCTGTAGGCGGGCAGGAGCAGGATGGAGCGGTGATCTGATTGGCCGAATGGGGCGCGGGGGAGGGCTTTGTACGCATCCCGGAAAGAGGTGTAGCAGTGGTCGAGTAGCCGATCTCCACGCGTGTTAAAATGGATGTGTTGGTGGAGTTTGGGTGAGACTTTCTTCAGGTTTCCCTTATTAAAGTCTCCGGTTGTGATAAACGCTGCCTCTGGGTGTGCGGTTTCCTCGCTGCTGATCGCGCTGTACATTTCCCTGAGTGCTCGGTCAGTGTCGGCTTGTGGGGGAATGTAAACAGCCGTAATAATCACTGCTGTAAATTCCCTCGGTAGCCAGAATGGCCAGCACTTAATCATCAGGTACTCCAGGTCCGGTGAGCAGAAGGATTTGACCGGGTGCACGTTCGCATAATCACACCAGCTGTTGTTGATCATGAAACACACACCACCGCCTCTGCTTTTCCCAGTAAGATCCTGTGACCTGTCCGCGCGATGCACGGAGAACCCCGGTAGTTGTATTGCGGAGTCCGGTACCTTGTCCGATAGCCAGGTTTCTGTGAGGCAGATCACGCAGCAGTCCCGGATCTCTCGCTGGAATGAGATCCGTGCCCGAAGCTCGCACAGCTTGTTCTCCAGAGACTGCACATTAGCCAGTAATAAACTGGGTAACGGTGGTCTGTTAGTGCGCCGTCTCAGTCGAACCAGTCGAACCTGCTTAATTGGTAGTAGGCTTTCGAGCCTATACAGCTTGGAGTAAGACAACATGCATGAAGAGGATGATGTGGACAAAATACTCATTTGCCTAATAATTCTGCACTCCCTGTATGTGGAACTACCTGTTTTGACTACCCCTTATGTACTTGGGGGCAGCTAAAAGAAGCTAGTTAAACTTTCAGATAATATCCCAAATCTTTTGATTATAGTTTTTATTGTTGAAACCGTTTGCATTTGGGTGTTTCACATTGACAGAAAAGTGGACATTAACCAAACCCAAGCCAACCCTACTGGTAAACAATGACCTTAGATAGTTTAAAAGTTTTATACTTAAAGGTTTGCTTCACAATTTTTATTTTTTGCTTGTATATTGGTGAGCTTTTTTGGTCTGACTATTCTATCATATGTTCACATCTCTGCAGGTTCTATGCCATCTCTGGCTCATTAAAAGAAACACCACCAGCCAAAGAAGTCCACATTGAGGTGTGAGACAAATGTGAAGCTACATGACTTCTTTTTACCGCTTCTATTTTGGACAGTTGGACTTGTTCCCTGTCCTATGTGCTCTACCAATCACTCTTGACATTTTCTGTGACATTATGGACTGCATACATTTGTTCCCAAGTATCACAGCTTGGTTTTGCACCCACACTGGATATCCATGTAACCCTCAGCTCCCAACTTCTTACTTGGAAAACATCTTTCCTATGTGGTGTTCTTCCCATGTGGTCACTTGAATGGTGTTGTTTTACATTGGCAGTGTGCATGTGATAAACCTACTCTTTCAGTTTTTCCCCCCCTCATTATTACAGACACATTGTTTGTCAGTGTTATTAGCAAACAATGCACATCTTACTGACTTACCAGCATTTTTGCTACCAGCTCTTCGCCACTGTCAACCGAAAACTTAAGATATACCTTTTTTGGTGGAAAAAAAAAAAGTAAAACTATTACAAATATTTCAAAGGTTTAATTTAAGCATATTTCAAATGCTCAACTGCAATTTAACACTGCAACAACCTTAGCACATGTAAGTCATGTGCCAGTATGGCCTCAAGCTCAAAGTATCTTTACTGTTGTCCTTCGTACTCGTACACGTGTGGCTTCTATACTGTAAATATATATCAAAAGCAAAAGGTACTGGATCACCTTAGTTTCTATGTTTTCTTCAGCTTTTTACTACACAAAATCAGTTATGTCACTTTGATTCATAAAAGTAGTTAAAAAAAGGTGATAAATTATTGTTTCTTGGGCAGTTGTGTACTAAAACCAATTGTAACATTTGTTAAAGATGTAGTTTGAGATTTCAGTTAGTCAGCTTTTGATTTCTCTGTAGACTAGATTTTCAACTTTTAGACTTTTCATCTAGCCTTTTCTCCTTGACTGCATTTTTTGTACATTTGTGTTAAGCTAATTTTGTTTCTCAATTGTAGCTTCATACTTATAGATAAACGAGAGTGACATCGCTCAGTTGACTGAGAAGACGTCTAATTTAAGCATCGTGTGAGACAGTGCTATTGCTGGCAGTTAATTGGCTAGCTAGCAATTGCTTGCTTGCCATTGCTACTTACATGCTAATGGAATTGCATCCAAGCATTGGGAGGTCATTTATATCTAACTCTGTGAGTTCTAAGTCATTATCAGTGATGACCTTAGTCATGTTTGTGTATTCCTTCCCTTAGCATAGCCAAATACCTACCCAAAGAGATATAAACATGGTACCATGAATCTCCCATTAGGCCCCAGAGGGTGAAAAACTGTATGTGTTTTTCAAAAATTATGACTAGAAGCAAGTTGCTATCAGCAATCTTCTCAACTTGGGTGTATTTGGTTTATTATTTTATGTTTCTGCACATACTTGAGGTCTCTCATTTATGAAAATGTTTATGGAATTTATGTTTAAAGGTCACATGTATGTTTCAGGATGGAATATAACCAATGGTTAGAAATGTGCTTTACTTGTTTTCGCATTAATAGCTTACACAGCTTAACTCCACAATAGCTACTTTGTTATGGGTGAAGGAATGAGACTGAAATGGTTGATTCTCCACTGGCAAACACAGGATCTCTTTGATGCTCTGAACATTCAACGGCAGAGTCACCTGGAAATGAAATAGATCGAGTGGGTGGAATCAGATCTGCTTGCATCATTAGAGTAAATCAAATTTCACTGTGCTGGCAAACAAAGATGGAGACAAAGTGGTTGATCAATTGATAATGTGAGTCTTACACCTGATGAAAGAATTATCTTTTGAGATGGGCTGAGGTATCATTTCTGATTAAATAAATCTAATAATTATGATAAATAGATTACTAATTCGCAGATTGTTGCTAAAGTCTTGCATGAGAGTCAGGCATACTTGAAGTCTGTATCTTCATATTTTAACATATTTTAACATTTGTTAATTTTTTAGAATGAAGATTATGGTTATGGCTAATGACCTTTACATTTTTTGCGTTAAAAAAGTACTATAGCAGTTAGGGCTGGGCCATATTATACCGTTCACGGTAATACCGGTACAATGTTAGGCAACGATAAGAAAATAAAATATCGCGATAGAATATGGGTAAAAGGCGCATGCGCAGTGCCTTTGTTTTCATACACATGGCTTAAAAAGCATGGCGGCAACGGGGAATGAGAAGGGAGAAAGCGGATCGTTGAGTGAAACGGATGAATCAGAATTGGTTTGTAAAAATGGTGCAACTTCAGTGGTGTGGAACTGGTTTGGTGTTTGTCCGTCAGATACACACCTAAGCACTTTTTTTTTGTAGAACATGCAAGCGGGCAGTCGTTATTGCCGTATTTGTCGGACTAAGGTGCTCGTAAATCTGGGAGTAATCTGGGTCCTAAACTCCGTCAAACGAACACTGCAGCATCACTGAGAGTTAAAAACTGTCTAAATTCTTTCATCTTTAATAAAACGATCAGCATTGCTGCTTTACCAGGCGTAACTATGAAGTTTAACATCCAGGCATCCATGAAAACAGAATTTATTACATTTAACAGAGTTAGAAGTTAGCAGGAAGTTAGCGGAAGTTAGCTCGCTAGTTTTGCTAGTTACCTAAGCATGATATAGCATGTTCTGACTGAGAGATTTCTGAAAAAATTCAAACGTACAGCTCTGCTATCATTTCCAACATAAATGAAGACAGGAAACTAAACAGCAGTGACGTTTGTAAGGTTACTGAAGTTGGGCTAGCTGGTATATAATGATGTGCTACGTGATCGCTAGCGACACAGCTATGTTAGCATAACATAAACAGTGAAGCTGGAGGATGAACGCTCGCTTTTCCACTCGATAAAAGTTAACGTGAAGGTTCCTGATGGTTAGAGACAAATGCAATCGCATGGCAGGATGCTGTAAACGGACCAAACTTCAGTCAGGAATCAATGGTACAGAAGTGGAGGAAGCAAGAAGAATGAGTTGAATTAAGTTTGATTTATCTGACTGCTTTGTTCCGCTTAATGTGTCTTATAATCCTGTGCACTTTATGGTCCGAAAAATATGTATTTGACTTTTTTATTTGGCACACTGCAGTTTAATGTTGCAAAGCACCTGTTTTTAACTTCAGTGGATATTATACATGGTTATGCTCAGGATATGTCAGCCCATTTCTACTGGAAATGTTTTTTGGTTAAACTTTCAGCAAAGAATTTGCATTTGCACTGTTAAATTTTTATATAGGTTTAATGCACATAAAAAACAGCTGCTTGTTTAAATGAAAATAAATGGATGGGCTTTTTTTTTGCGCTCGTAACGTTGTGGAGTTGTATTTTGTCTCGCATCAATTATATTGTCAGTTATATCGTTATCGCAAATTTTCAAATCTATATCGTGATAAATATTTTTGGCCATATCGCCCTGCTCTACTTGCAGTTTTGAAAAGGACTTGTCTTGGCTTATTTATATTGACATGTTACAAAATGGCATTTACTATTTTGTTGTTTTTACCTTTAATGTATGACTTTAAGAACTAATTATGTATGTCTCTTATCATGGTTAATGTAGCAGATTCCTGAGCAAAATAGCAACAAAAAAAAAAGTTATAGATCAGTTGCTGGATTCTGGAACCTCGTTTTGACTTATAGGTACCTTTTAGTTTTTAGGGCTTTAATTTAACAGATCACCAAAAGTTGGATTGTGGTAAAAAAAATAAAAAAAAAAAGTTTATTAAAGCAAAAATGTCTTACATCAAAAATAAAGGGATGCGGGTGGTATGGGACACCATGCAGAGACTCAGCAGCCACTTTCTCTTCCAGTCTAGAATTAAATGCACATAGTGTTTTTAACGCTGGTTTCTTGCTTTGAGAAACTTACATTCTTGGATTCATTTTCTGTGTTTCCTCTTTAGCCACATAAATGTTATTTACCTTACATTACAAGATGTAATGTGGAGTTTTCCTTTATAGAACAGCTTTATCTTTAAAGGTACTGATTCTAAATGTATGTATTTTAATAAGGTTTTAAAATTTACTAAAGAGATTTTAAAGAATTTTATTTTTACTCAATAGAATTTGAAGAAATAAGCTGCTCTGACTTAATGTTCGAAACATCTGTGTATTCTATCAACGCAATAGTCAGTCATCTGAAGTTGAACTAGAGCTGGGCCATATTTCAGTGTAAAAGCCAATTTTACCACAAGATTTTGCAGTTTGTGAGGTGAGTCAAAGCAAGTTGTTAAGACATATTATTTAGAATGGGCTAGGAAAAGTCAAAGCCCCTCGATGAACTGGGAGAAGAATTAAAAAGAAACATGCAAAGTTAAAAGAACAGCAGCACACGTCCGTTGGTGGTAAACATTTTTGTCAGAATTTGCAGATGATGGTTACAAAAATGACCTTTAAAGGTGGTTAGTTTCACCCATAACCAATATGCTGGTCACGTTTAGGAGCTGGCTAAAAAAAAGACCACAAGTTCACTTAACCTTTGGTCAAATTGTGTCACTTCAGCAAAGGAAAAAAAAATCAATTTTAACATGGATTTATAAATGTTAAAATGCAGTTTTATAAAATATGTAAAACTGAGCCGGTTTGTTTTTTACCAGGCAGAGATGACTTTGACTGTATAAGAAACTTCTGAAAGCACTGGGTTTTTTATGTGTGTGTACGTGTTTACTGTTGTTCAAGTGACATATTTGTCCCTTTTGTTTCACAATATTCAGTCCAATGTTGTGCTCAACAAAAACACGCCAGTGTCAATCACAGTTAGCTTCTCTACAAGTCATCTAAACATGGCACATGTAGAGCTAGAAAGCTGAAAGCCAATAAATGAGGTTTACCACTCAGAGAATGTACCTATTTTATTACTTATTTTCTTTTTATCAAGTCTTTATAACTAGACCATTTTTAAGTTCAGAACACAGAGAAAACTAGTATAATTAAGCCAGTCGGCAACAATTTTACAGTTTGATCAACCCAATCCGGTCAAATCCAATCAAGGCGTTCTTTTATACGATTAGATGTAGGGGACTGCATTGTATTTTTGTATTTTAATGTATTTTTATATTGTGCATAACCAGCTGCACTTTACAATATATATTCTTGATAAAATCTTTTACAGAGGTATTCAAAACGTGGTGTTTATTGCAGGCTGTTGTATTAGATTACCTTTGGTTCTCCTTTGTTCTCAGTTTCCTTGGTATGTTTTTAGCTCCCTGCTTGCATCTATAAATGCTTGTTGACGTATTTATGAATTATTTGACTTATAGTGTACATATTACATTGGCTTAAATTTATTTAAATACTTTTGAGAGAACTGTTTTATTTCTTCATTCCTCTTTTTGTTTTTGAAAAGATGTTGTGATTTCAGTTGTGTCTGCATGGGTGAGTTTTCTTTAAGAGTCAGGAATGATCCAGCTGATGATTATGCACAGAGAAAAATTCGAACACAGGTTGTCATCTGGTTGCCCCTCAGTTCATGTGTAAAATCTTTCGCATCCATTACGAAGTTTACAAATGAATTATTTGAAATCCTGAATGCTGGGAATGGAGCCTGGCCTGTCGGATAATGGTGACTGTATTGGTGTCTTGTTTGGCTTAGAGATAAATCTCAGGTATTGGCTGTTAGTTGTTTTAGTGTTTTGCTAGACTTTTCAGAATGGGGTCAAAATGTGTAAATTGTATTGCAGAAAGAACAGGGAATTTGAAACGTTTGAATGTTTGTAAGGCAGTTTATTGGCACACAGTAAAATATAGATGTAATGTGGTTTTGAGCAAGTAACAGAACTAAAACTACATTAAAAAGTCAAAACAACATTAAATCAATTGATAAAGATGAAAAACGGTTATCAGTATTACTACTACTACTAATAATGATAATACCAGAGCAAAATGTTTAGAAATTGAGATATTTTTGGCAGTAATGAGACACCATACATAAGGCACATGTGGTTATTTTGTTTGCGTGGTTTGACTACCTTCAAAACTCTACAGTGGGAAAGATTACCTTTATCTTATGCCAATGTCAGTAGAATTTGTAGGTTTACTATATTCATTTTTAGTCTAACTTAAATTTAAAAGCCCAACTTAAATTATTTTTATTTCTTTTATTTTTCTGTCTCAAATTGCGATTCTAATGATTCATTTCGAAAGCTCTTTAAAGGTGTCAGTCACACAGACCTACAGTATAGATCATTTGGCAACCATATGGCAACCTGGGGTTCAGATGTAGATTTCACAGTGACAGTAAGCAACCTCTTGCAACTGGTTGGCAAATACTAATTTTTCTCTTTTGCAGTTTCCAACTGGTCTCTAGGTCTGTTAGTCTAATACAAACACTGTATGCACATGACACTGTGTCCTCCAAAGAAAATCAAACGTGATATAAAATGTTGCTTTTATATACATTTCTATGTCTTGTCGAAAGGCTCACATATAGTGCCCAAAAAGTTGATTTTATTGATCTGAACATAGCATTTTCAGTGGAAGAAATGTTTCAGTCATTGTGCAAATGTACTGTTTATAAGGTTGGGAAAACCTGCAGTCAGCTGAGACTGAAGAAGTCACTGAGTGACGAAACGTTTCTCCCACTGTAAACGATGTCCAGATGAACAGAATCAACTTTTGGAAATTTCCGTACCTGGATGATTGAGCATGCATCAAGACTAGGGATGGGTACCGGTATCCAGTGCCATTATGGCACCGGTTCTGACATAAACGGTAGTAACCAGACCGAAAAGCAGTGAACATTTCGGTGCTTTATTTCGGTGTTTTTTTTCCTGAGATGTCACACACTTTAGATTCTAGCCAATCATTTTACCTTTGTCAGCGTAGTAGGCGGGCCCAGGTACGTACGTTCTTTTAGAGCAGAGCTACAGATTAAAAATGCCCAAAGCGAAGCGGTCAAAAGTCTGGCTGTACTTCACAGCAAAAGATGCAAACTCAGCAGCCTGCAACAAGTGCTTTAAGGTGATACTGTGCAAAGGAGGTAACACCTCAAATCTGATGAAACACCTGGCGACGTATAGCATTTTGTTAAAAGCCGAGAAATGCGCCATATTTGATAGCTTGCTGCGAGACCGAGCACCGAGCACATCTACTGCGGGTCGGTTGCCTGTTATCGACCCGGAGTTAGCAACATCCCCCAAAAACCTGAAGATTAGAGTCCTGGCCCCTAGCCTGCCCTGGATGATGATGGCATGGCAGGTTTTTGGACAAAGTTGGTGTTTTTTTCCATTGTTTAAGCACTGCTTCCAGCCAAGAGTGATGCCATAAATCCCCTATAGCTGCTAACATTGTTATCTTTTTACAAAAAACAGCTGAACATGAGAGGTTTTTGGACCAATTTTGTGTTCTCCATTCTTTAAGCACCAGTTCGAGCACCGTTTAAGCACCGGCACCGTGTCAAAAGTACCAGTTTGGTACTGGTATCGGATAAAACCTAAACGATACCCATCCCTAATCAAGACTCACGTGTAGTGATGAGACTGTATAACAAATGTGTGTCGATAGTTCTGTGCCATTCCAGTGAGTAACAATTGTGTGTTTCAAGTGTATTGCACACTGAGTACCTTGTTTTGATCACCTGTTATATATTGCAATCATGCAGTAACTTGCAACTCTCTTGTGTTATGTGATTTCTTGAAAGATGGTGCAAATAAAGGTGGAACAGTGTATTGTGATGAAAATGTTTTTTTCCCCTCACTGTGTATATCTTTCAGCACTGCTCCCTCAGTCAAATACATTCTCTCTGCTTTGAGCGTTGACTAATGTGTGTTGAATTGTTACATTTAACAAATGACCTGCTTTGCATTCTGAAGATGTGAGAAGTTTCAGATGAACAGAGTAGATGATTTCAGTTTTCCAATATCTATGAGCAGCTATCAAATCCAAGTTCAGCTCTTTAAACGATATCCAGATCTCATGAAATATTGAGGGAACACTTGGCTATGAAACTCCTTTTTAGTCAATTGTCCAATTACATCTGAACATAGAGGACTATGTACATTGGCTTGCAAAAGTATTCAGCCCCCTTGAACTTTTCCACATTTTGTCACATTACAGCCACAAACATGAATCAATTTTATTGGAATTCCACATGAAAGACCAATACAAAGTGGTGTACACGTTAGTAGTGGAATGAAAATCATACACAATTCCAAACATATTTTACAAATAACTGAAAAGTGGGGTGTGCATAATTATTCAGCCCCCTTTGGTCTGAGTGCAGTCAGTTGCCCATAGATATTGCCTGATGAGTGCTAATGACTAAATAGAGTGCACCTGTGTGTAATCTAATGTCAGTACAAATACAGCTACTCTGTGACGGCCTCAGAGGTTGTCTAAGAAAATATTGGTAGCAACAACACCATGAAGTCCAAAGAACTCACAGGACAGGACAGGACAGGACAGGACAGGACAGGGCAGGACAGGGCAGGGCAGGGCAGGGCAGGGCAGGGCAGGCTTAGGCTACAAAAAGATTTCCCAAGCCTTGAACATCCCACGGAGCACTGTTCAAGCGATCATTCAGAAATGGAAGGAGTATGGCACAACTGTAAACCTACCAAGACAAGGCCGTCCACCTAAACTCACAGGCCGAACAAGGAGAGCGCTGATCAGAAATGCAGCCAAGAAGCCCATGGTGAGCTCTCTGTTATTGTTATTGACTGGACCATGTATGATCAATAACCCTCTATAACTCACTGGTGATTTGTGAACATAAATCTTCCTGAAATGGACTACTTGGCAGACTTAACTCTAAAAGCTTCTGCTATTGACCTGATGACACCAGTGAGAAATGCTGTGTACAAAATCAAAATTAGGTTAAAGGAATTAGAGCTAGCTAAATGAAGGAATGTGTGCTTGTCTAAAAACCAAGGAAACCAATCAGGGCAAAGAAGTTCATACTGTACCACTTGGGATTGAGAGTCTTATGGTCAGCATAAGTCTCCTGCTAATACTCGTGTTACTGCATGACTGAATTTGACATAAACCAAAACTAAATGACATCTGCAGTATGTGTCTTGGTGATGCAAAATATACTGCTCTGAGCTTAAGGAGGGATAGTTTCCTACAACTTGAGCATACTGAGCACAATGTGACTTTAAGAAACACACAGTCCTGTGAAAAACTCATCATAAATCTCCGCTGGCTCCTGGTCAAGCCACACATTACTTACAAGATCCTACTTGTTACTTATAAATCCCTCAATGCTCTGGCTCCTCAATACCTGTCTGACCTGCTGCATCCACACAGTCTGTGACACTATGGTCCTCAGCTATGGGTTTGGTACCTGTCCCTTGGACCAACATCTATACCTTTGAGGACAGAGCCTTCACTGTGGCAGACCCCACCCTCTAGACCTCTCTCCTATTTGAATCTGTAACCTTTTTGTTTTTATATACTCTTTTGTAAAAAATTATTGGGTTTCTTGAAAGGTGCGTTACAAATCTAAGTCGTCGTCATCATCATCATCATCATCATCATCATCATCATCATCATCATAATAATTGGTAGATTTGTGCCAAGTTTTAACTGTCAGTAGATGGCCATAGAAGTGACTTTGACCTGGTGTAGTTCATGATAGACTCTGTGACTGCAAGATGCTCTGGTCCTCTGGCTGCAAAACAGATTCCATCACTCTGTTACCACCGTGCTTGACAGTAAGAGGTATTTGTGCTAATATTCTGTGTTTGGTTTTCTCTAAGTGTGGTACTGTGCATTAAGGCCAAACATCTCCGCTTTGGTCCAAAGGAAATTTTTCAAGTGGTGTGGTTTGTTCAGATGCAACTTTGCAAACCTAAATCATGCCGCTATCGTCTTTTCGGATGGAAGTGACTTTCACAAACTTGAATACTCTAGAGTCATTAGTGATTTAGTGTATGTGATATGTTGAACTGAGGGGCAATTTTACCATTTATGCCTCAGATGGCAAAGGACACATTATACATTTCTCTGAGACCTCAGTGGTTAACTGGAAAATCCTCAGAGGTAAACTCATTGCTTTTGGAATTTCTGACTAATTCTGTATTCTCATGAAGTAATTTAACCATATTCAAATCAAAGCCCTCCGCACCCCTTGTTCTCTGAGCAAACAAATATGTCCATTTTTTCCAGCTCGGCCTCTGGCTTGATTCTTTAATATCTATATCTTGAGAAAAAGTAACCTGTTTTCTGTGCACTCTCATTATAATTCTACCATAACCTCTGAAAACTTAATGCTACCTGCAATACAGTTGTTGTGTGGCAATAGTGTGCAGAATGTCTGTGTTTGAGCAAAAGTTATTTAGTGTGTAAACTAAAGAAAATAATGGGGTGCTACCCCTCAGCCTCCCAGTAGATGCACCTATGGCATCATTTGGAAAATCCTCGGTCTTTCCTGATTCATTGTGTTCACAAAATTTCAGAAAACCTGACCTCTGACCTTGACCTTGAGATCAGGGTCAGAGTCAAAGTTGTCTGAGATTTTTAGTAGATTTGTCTGTGATAAGAATGTTACAATCCCACATTGCCTTTTTCTTGTGTTAACATATTCACAAGATGTTCAGAATTGTGATGGGTTTTGAACTCATCTGAGATTTTGTAGATGCACCTATCACTACATCGTGTTGTTCTCAAGTTATCAATTTCACAAACTTGAGCGTCCAGGACAACACCCTATCAGCCTATTACGGATGAGGGGTAAAAAAGGTCGAACAAATTGTTGTACACACAGAGAAAAAAACAACAACAATTATATGCAAGCACTTTGGTGACAGTGGGAAGGAAAAACTCCCTTTCAACAGTAAGAAACCTCCGGCAGAACCAGGCTCAGGGAGGGGCAGCCATCTGTCGTAACCGGTCAGGGTATGACAAGGTAGACAGGATAAAAGACATGCTGTGGAAGAGAAGCGGAGATTAATTCCAAGTATGAGTCAATACAGAGAGGTCTATTAACACATAGTGAGTGAGAAGGGTGGCAAAGAAGAAATACTCAGGGCATTATGGGAATCCCCCAGCAGCCTACACCTATAGCAGCATATCTAAGGGACGATTCAGGGTCACCTGATACAGCCCCAACTACAGGGAGTGCAGAATTATTAGGCAAGTTGTATTTTTGAGGAATAATTTTATTATTGAACAACTACCATGTTCTCAATGAACCCAAAAAACTCATTAATATTAAAGCTGAATGTTTTTGGAAGTAGTTTTTAGTTTGTTTTTAGTTTTAGCTATTTTAGGGGGATATCTGTGTGTGCAGGTGACTATTACTGTGCATAATTATTAGGCAACTTAACAAAAAACAAATATATACCCATTTCAATTATTTATTTTTGCCAGTGAAACCAATATGACATCTCCACATTCACAAATATACATTTCTGACATTCAAAAACAAAACAAAAACAAATCAGCAACCAATATAGCCACCTTTCTTTGCAAGGACACTCAAAAGCGTGCCATCCATGGATTCTGTCAGTGTTTTGATCTGTTCACAATCAACATTGCATGCAGCAGCAACCACAGCCTCGCAGACACTGTTCAGAGAGGTGTACTGTTTTCCCTCCTTGTAAATCTCACATTTGATGATGGACCACAGGTTCTCAATGGGGTTCAGATCAGGTGAACAAGGTGGCCATGTCATTAGTTTTTCTTCTTTTATACCCTTTCTTGCCAGCCACGCTGTGGAGTACTTGGACACGTGTGATGGAGCATTGTCCTGCATGAAAATCACGTTTTTCTAGAAGGATGCAGACTTCTTCCTGTACCACTGCTTGAAGAAGGTGTCTTCCAGAAACTGGCAGTAGGACTGGGAGTTGAGCTTGACTCCATCCTCAACTGAAAATAAAATAAATTCATAATTATAATAAAGGTCAATCAAATGGACCAATATGGCAAGGCCATGATGATCCACTTGGTAAAATAAATCCGCTTGGCATCTTTCTTGGCCTTAAGACAACAATTCTGATGGCTAAAGATCCAAACGGGACACACACAAAAAAAAAAAAAAAAAAAAAAAAGCTTTGCAATTTTAAGACTGCTGCATCCCTCTGCAAGATATCTCACTATTTTTGACTTTTCTGAGCCTGTCAAGTCCTTCTTTTGACCCATTTTGCCAAAGGAAAGGACGTTGCCTAATAATTATGCACACCTGATATAGGGTGTTGATGTCATTAGACCACACCCCTTCTCATTACAGAGATGCACATCACCTAATATGCTTAATTGGTAGTAGGCTTTCGAGCCTATACAGCTTGGAGTAAGACAACATGCATGAAGAGGATGATGTGGACAAAATACTCATTTGCCTAATAATTCTGCACTCCCTGTATAAGTTTTAAGCCTAAACTTAATAGTAGAGATAGTGTCTGCCTCTCAAATCCAAACTGGAAGCTGGTTCCATAGAAGAGGAGCCTGAAAACTAAAGGCTTTGCTGCCCATTATACTTTTAAATACTCTAGAAACAACAAGTAAGCTGCAGTGTGAGAGCAAAGTGTTCTAATGGGATGATATGGTACTATAAGGTCATTAAGATAAGATGGGGCCTGATTATTTAAGACCTGGTATGTGAGGAGCAGGATTTTGAATTCTGGATTTAACAGGGAGCCAATGAAGAAAAGCCAATATAGTAGAAATATGCTCTCTCTTTCTAGTCCCTGTCAGTATTCTTGTTGCAGCATTTTGGATTAACTGAAAGCTTTTCAGTTTTTAGGAGTTTTTAGGACATCCTGGTAATAATGAATTACAGTACAGCCTAGAAGTAATAAATGCATGAACTAGTTTTCAGCACAACTCTGAGGCAGAAATACTAATAATAAATAAAACAAGTCATGTCAGAGTGCTAGTTGCATTGTAAGAGGCGCAGAGTAATGATTATGAGCACAAATGTTTAAAATTCAAAGGTCTTACAACAGTCAACTTACTGGACGAAGAAAACTATTCCCAAAAAACAGCTACATCTAAAGTAGGTAGGTGGGTATACATATACAGAAAACATTTACATTCCATTTCTACAAGAAGCCTGTTTAGAAAATGACCACACAGTTCAGTATTATTTGAGTTACCAGGGCTTTGTATACACTGCCCTCTCGTGGCCACCCAGGGGAACAACATGACCTTGTTTAGACAACAAACATTTAAATAACATAACATGTGAGGTTGTTGAATTTTTTTACAGCTCTTTTTGGACAAATGATCAATAAAACATACAGCACACATTAATGGGTCGCAATGGTAGAGGAGGAGGAATTTCTTTTTTAGAAAAAAGCTAATAAAAATCAGCAGTGAAAACACTGAAGATCACATCTGCTTTAACTCTGATTCAATGCAAAACTGTAATGAGTGTAAATGTTCCTGCTGACGTTGCTGTGATGAAGTTAAATAGGCTTGGGTGTGTCAAGCTTCACGGAATGTGCAACGTACAGATTACAACCAAGGTTAGAACCTGGACTGCGGAACAAGCATCCACCCAGGATATCAACCCAGGGTAACTGAAGCAACTGCAGTCAGAATGAGCAGTTTTCATCTCTTAAAGTTAACCAAGGTGGTCTCAACCTAGTGATGAGTGCCTTCACATAAAAGGGCCCAAACTTCCATCTGTTTTAGGATTGTGTTGCTATACAAATACTGTTAGATCAGTCAAATCACAGTTCCCTCTACTGATGAGCTCTGCTATCAGTGCTTGTCAGAGAAAGTCATTGTTTTGATCATCGTCCACTGAGCTTCCAAGAATGGTAATGCTGTGTGGCGTTTACTCTCAATGTGCCATGTTCTCTGGATCCTCCCACACTTCAAAGACATGCATATTAGGTTAACTGGTGATTCTAAAAGGATCAAATTGCACAGAATAAAATGCTGTCTGAATGCATTTCAATAAGGAGAGAATTGTTGTGTGGCCATTCTGGATATATGATAAACAGATTTGATGCATTTGTGATGTCTTACTGAAGACTCCATAGCTTTTCTTCCAATGTAGTTTAAAAAGTTAGCTGCTTATCCACATTCCTCAAAACTTTTCACTCCCTTCTCAAAACCTGAATGAAAAAACTAAAGTGACAAAAACTGCAAAGGGAGTAATTTGGTCCATGAACCCCAGGTTTGTTAAACTAAGCATTTACAAAATGTCATAAAATTAATTGCACTTTCAAATAACCTTAACTGCTTACTAAAAATTATCATTTCATTTTTGTCAACAGGACAATGATTCCTTAATAATTAACTTTAATTAACTGTCTAATTACTGTTTATTAATGATGGTTATTATACAGCCATTTAAAAGGCTAGAGGTGGCCCTTTAATCGAGTCAAATTAAAGGGCCACCTCTTTAATTTACAAAACTGCTGACTAAGAGCTCGATATTTGAAGATAATCTCTTCCTTTTGTGTACAGTGCTTTGTGACTGCCTGCCAATGAAAAGTGCTTAATAAATAAACTTTACTTACTTACAACTGGTTAATCTACTGTCATTAAAATGAATCGATCAGAGTGGATTTGTCTTCACCTGTCTTGTTTTTGGAAATAAAACTAATTTCAAACCTGACAACCTAAGATCCAGAAAATCTTCATGTATAGTACTGCTGGTTTGCCAGCAGTACTATACATGAAATGCAATTTTCATATTTGGTGAAGCCATCCAGTGGGCTGGACTGGACGTTGTGGCAGCCCTGATTTGTTCCTTCACCTCTGAGCCTTAGTGAACAGTTGACATACTGACCAGGTAGTGTGCAGAGGATCCACTAGGTGGTGTGATTGCTCTTCCTCTCTGAGCTCAAAAGCTGCTGATGCTCAGAAGAAGCAACTTCAGCTTCCCCAGCATGACTGATAGAAAAATCTCTGTATTTCTTTAAAAGAGCTCTGAAAATGGAGCAGGAGTGTTCTCTCCCTCTAGTGATTGAATATTTTTCCATATTTTCTCTGCTGGGAGGAAAAAAAACACGAGCTGCTGTGATTTTAGGAGATATAACAGTCACATAACGGTGCTCTTCCCACAGCACCATGTGCATTATCCTTATTCTCCACCCTTATCTCATCCCTCCCGCCTTCCAATTTCTGTGATATTGGCTCCCAGCAAGAAACCCTCCACACACCCCAACATGTTTATTATTTCATTATTTGGCTTTTCTTAAGTTGGGGGTGAAAGAAAGTAAAAGGGGAAGGAGGCCTGCCCTAGAATGAATGCCGTAGCTCTTTAAATAACAGTGTGAACCTACAGGTAGCAGTTATACCGCCTGTCTCCAATGTTGTTTTGAAGTGGCGATTGCAGCAGTACCAGCTGAAGCAGGAAGCTGGCGAGATGATAAGGAGATAAAATCCAGGGCTTCCATGAATATTTTATTTTGGGAGATCTCTCCCATTCATGAATAAAATATTCATGGAAACAGGAGGTGGGAGAGGATGAGAAGCAGTTTGGGCAAAAAAGAAAAAAGTGTCAAATTGAGGTGCTTCAGCTGGCTTCAGCTGCTGTCTGTCTCTCTTTCTCTCTTCTCATCTGCTTGTCTCCTTTCCCCCAGCCAGATGGACTAGCTTCATTATCTAACTGCTTTTTAAAAAGCATAGACCCTAGCATAGACCCTACTGTAGCACATGGACACAAGCAAGCAGGTGGTGTAAACCTAATGGTAAATAGAGCCTCCAGAAAAAGCTCAGAGCTCCCTTGCAGTTCATTTCTTCTGCTTGAACAACATTCTTCCACAAATGTGTTCCTTGATTTGATGTTTGGATGGTGGTGCTCAGCTGAGCTGACTTGTAGTGGCTGT
Source organism: Simochromis diagramma (assembly GCF_900408965.1). Classification (NCBI taxonomy): domain Eukaryota; kingdom Metazoa; phylum Chordata; class Actinopteri; order Cichliformes; family Cichlidae; genus Simochromis; species Simochromis diagramma. The sequence goes on along the minus strand of NW_024386757.1, from coordinate 4,567,765 downwards.
GAAGGCTACAGCTGTGTGATTTGTACAGTCACCAACCATTCAGTTACCTGAAGGTCTATGTGGAAGCATCTCAATTATTTTATTTATCTCGATTATTTATTTATTTTCCTAACTCTAACCTACCTAAACCCAGTTAAACTAAACTTAAGAGTGTATGAAACCATTTCTGAGACTTCTTAATGGGTGAGTCATACTGGAGAAGAAATAGGACAGTATCCTCCTTGTGGCCAGGAAATTGGTGGCTGCCTGATCAAGCATGAATTTATCTGTTGAGTTACCAATGTGTTGGGAAAAAAAAAATCTCCAGTGCACCTACTATTATAAGTCTGATCCAGTATCATATATAATTCTTTGTCTGTCTTCTGTTTTTAACAGAAGAGTTTTTATTTATTTACCCTTGCATATATTATTTTTTGCCATAACTGCTCATCTTTATAGACTAAGAACAGATCAGTTTCACTGAAATCCAGTCTGTAGATGTGAAGATGTGCCTCAGGAGGTAAATGAAAGGAAAAACTAAGTCTCTCTTACTGTGATTATAGAGGCATAAATTAGACATATTTTTATAGTTTATTTGAAGCAGATTGAACAAACTAATTCTCCATATTGCTCAACAATGTTCCATATTTTCATATTTTTATCCTTACCCAGATGCATTATATGCATGCCTTTAACTTTGATTTATGATGGGAAGCTTTGCTGAGTATACACATACCATGTGTTTCAGCAGCGTTCAACTTCCCAATTTAATCATTTCGCATTTTCACACACAAGGAAGGTGCCCAGTAAAACTTCAGCTTTTATCCATTTGTTAAAAGGTGGCAACACTAAAGCAGTTGGTTAATTTGCTAAATGATCTCTTTATGGTTACAGTCTGATGAAGTCAGCAGCAGCTAGCTTTTGTTTCACTGCACTTCTCAAAAGATGTCAAATTTTATTTTTGCCAAATTTTAGTCTTGCAATAAATTAAGTAATTGATATTGGTTGCATTTTCTGCTTCTTGTTGACGACAGTACAGCACCAGTAGTTGAGATGTGATTCCACAGGCTTGGCTGTAGAAGGTAGCATCTGTACGAAGAAAGCAGTAAAACAGAGAAGCTTACTGGCAGTGTGACTGCAGCTTACTTTTGATGGCATTATCTTAGCCTGCAGTAACACTGTGATGTTGGTCATTTTTGACCAGAATATATCCTTTAGTGCACACATTAAGCAAATATGTCAGACTGCATTCTTGCATTTAGCCAATATCTCTAAAATTGGAAACATCCTGTCTCAGAGTGACGCTGAAAAACTAGTTCAAGCATTTATTACTTCTAGGCTTGACTATTGTAATTCAGGTTGTTCTAGAAGTTCCTTAAAAAGCCTAAAGTTGCTAAAACTTTGAATGTGTCCCCAAGTGCGGTCACAAAAACCATCAAGCGCGACAATGAAACTGGCTCACATGATGACCGCCCTCTTCCGAGTCACCAGCCTCGGAAATCACAAGTTAACAACACAGGACTGCGACAAGCAGAAGAGATTTATTTGGGCCAAAAAACACAAGGAATAGAAATTAGACCAGTGGAAATCTGTGCTGTGGTCTGATGAGTCCAAATTTGAGATCTTTCGTTTCACCCACACAAATCTGTTCTTTGTCTTTGTGCGGCGCAGAAAAGGTGAACAGATGGTCTCTACATGCATGATTCCCACTGTAAAGCATGGACGAGGTGTTGATGGTGTGGGGGTGCTTTGCTGGTAACACTGTTGGGGATTCTTTCAAAATTGAAGGCACACTGAACTAGCATGGCTACCCAGCATCCTGACCAAGAAGGAGGGTGATGGAGTGCTGTGCCAGATGGATTGGCCTCCACAGTCACCTGACTTTAACCCTTTCGAGATGGTTTGGGATGAGATGGAGAGCAGAGTGAAGACAAAATGGCCAACAAGTGCTCATCTCTGGGAACTCCTTCAAGACTGTTGGAAAACCATTTCAGGTTTGATCCCTGGCTCCTCCAATCTGCATGTCAAGTATCCTTGGGCAAGATACTAACCCCAACTTGCTCTCCGATGCATCCATCGGAGTATGAATGTGTATGAATGTCGTTAGAAAGCACTAAGTGTAGATAAAGTGCTTGTGAGAATGGGTGTGATTGGGTGAATGAGGCATGTTGTATAGAGCGCTTTGAGTACTCCGTGAGAGTAGAAAAGCGCTATATAAGAATCAGTCCATTTACCATATAGTTTTGATGCCTTCAGTGAGAATCTACAATGTAAACAGTCATAAAAATAAAGAAAAAAACATTAAATGAGAAGGTGTGTCCAAACTTTTGACTGGTAGTGTAGTGACTCTTCACTTGGGATATGTCATCCTGAAAGTAAACTTGAACCAGTTGTGTTTTAAAACTGTTTAAAACCTGATGTTTTTCTAAAAATAACAAAGTCATTTTTTAATACTGAAACCTAACCAAGTCATTGTAATTATAATTAATAAGATATTTTATATTAATAACATATTAAAAGTAATTAAAAGTAATACAGATGGAGTGTAAAACTCTGTCGCATGTATGATATAAATTATGGTCTGTGGTGGTGTGAGGCATCAATGTGAGACCCTTTGTTATGCAAGTAACAACATAATTGTAACTGTAATGTAATTACTGAATTCATGAATGGATAGATGAAAAGATGCAGTGGAATGACTTTATATTATTTTGACATGAATCAAGATTTTAAGCTTCAAATGTATTGATAATTTAGCTGGTCTCATGTGTTCCCAGGCATCAAAGAGAAGAAAGTGACAGCACAAACAATAATGCTCCAAACAAAACAAGCAAACAAACAAACAAACAAACAAACAAAACAACAACTTCTATCATACACATGAGTGAGCCCTGGCTTAACTTCAGCTCCCAGCGATCATTCTGTTCCATGTTGCAGTTTACGCTTTGATTGGGGTCTTATATCATTGTGTTAACGAGATCTCTCTTCTCCGTTTTTCTGACCTCATTATGAAGCATTTGAGTCCTGAGGGACGATCGCTTCAAGCAAAACGAAAAGAAGTGCTAACCATTGTTGGGTCTGCGCTTCCACAGGCCCCGCTGGTTTAGAAACTTATTTCTGTTAATGACAAGGAAGCAAGACGAACAGCGATTTTACTTGCGCAAGGGAAGGATCTCAGACCAGCCCTTCTGCCCTCGGTCAGACCACTTTGACCCCGGTCTCCGCTTGCAGCCTTTTATTGAAAGCAGTTACAGTACACACAAGCACCACCCATTGTAAAAAACCCCTATGGTTATAAAAGATAAGGTACCATGTGTTTTATGTGTGTGCACGTGTGTGTGTATGAGTGTGTGTGTGTGTGTGTGTGCACTGAGTGTGTGTGTTTGTGTTTGGGGGTGCGTTTGTGTGACCTCGTGCCCACAAAAGGGTCATAAAAGCAGGAAGCTTACTAAACAAGAAAACAGAACCCTCACATAGTATGTGGCTATAATAAAACACTACAGCCTCCCCCACCAGCAGGCTGGGGAGGTCAACAGAAACAAAAGAATGTCTTTGATCCTCTAGTTTGAACCAAGACTTACAAATTTAAGTAACACAATGACAACATTTAACAGTTTGACTCAGGGGCGATTCTAGGATTAGAGCTTTGGGGGTGCTGAGCACCCAGAGAGCTGCCCAGCCAGGCAAGATAAACTTTAAACGTCACGATGAGACGTCTTCCCTGTCTCTGTCAGTCCCTGCATCCTTAAATGTCTCCAGTTGTCCCGAGTTCTCTATAACTGTCTCCTTGGTGCATTTAAACCCCTGTTCCTCCCTGTCCTCATCGTCTGTTGTCTTCGTCTCCGTTATCAGTCATCATAATTTTACCATCTCTGTGCAAGTCTGCAAATTTCTTTATTAAATCATAAGATTCTTAAATTCATCAAGTCTCTCTGTGCCTGGGTGCTCGTCTCAAAACATGACATCATTGTTTTGTACATTTTAATACAATTTAATCCCCACATTTGTGAAAGAAAAACAAAACACTTTTTTGAAATGTCTGTAACAAAATCATCAAATCTGATAAAGGTTATTTAAATGCTGCAAAAGAAGAATGGATTGGAATAAAAAAAAATACATATACATAAATACATATCCTAACCTTAATTACTGGGGAAGAATAATAAACAATGTTCCCTCTAATTTCTCATGTGTCTGAGCGAACACACAAACTCCCTGAGCGATCCCATGGACCACTGTGAGCAACATCAGACGTGTGCACTGTGGTGATGCCAGCATTGAATCCATCCAAGTTACATGGTTTATTAAAATCAAATCAAATTACAGCAGTTACATTTATGTTAGACTACCTTTAATTAACTACTTTAGCCCACTTACAATGAAAATGTAAAAATTGGAAGTAAAAATTGGAAGTAAAAATAACTTGAACTAAAATTTCGAAAACACAACTTTCTTTCTTTTTTCTTTTTATAAAGCTCTGACTTGTATTGTGAGTATGAGTCTGTGGTCTGGGAGAGAGTCCCGTAACTCTCTGTCTGCAAAATACAGTATATAATGACCAATGTTCGGCAATTAATTATATAGTTACTTCTTCAAAAAAGTAATTGAGTTTAGCAAACAACAACGTTTTTTGCAGCTATTTTTTTTTTAAATGCAGCCAATGCATTTTTAAATAAACATTTCAAACTATTTACAGAACAATCAGGTGTTCTGCATCAAATTTGATGCCACACAAATTATTTGTGCCACTCCAAAAAATTATTTCTGTCCACTATGAGATAAAGGAGAACAACAGCCTGATACCTGCGGGCCTGACAACAGGAGATGTATCACTGCTGTAACACCTGTAACATTCAGCAGTCGCCTCATTGTTCTGACACACACAACAAAACTATTGACTACACTACACACTAACTACACAAGATTTGCGCTAAACGTCTCAAATCTCTCACATCTCAAAAAACCGCCGTCACTCCTAAAACTTTCCCCCGTTTCTTAACAACTAGATGCCAAGTTGCCATATCATTTTTTGATTGGTCGACATGGTACTTTTTTGGACGAATAGGAAAGGGGCAGCGGGGGAGAAGGGGCGGGGTTGTTTTTGCTCACAGGCGGAGAGAGCTTTCGAGCTTTTTTTTTTTTTCTTATAAAACGCCGTTTTACCGTTTCCTCCCGCAGTAAATATAAACAACGATAGTATTCGCATTTCTTTTTATCACAACTCTGGTTTTACGTGGCCTATCAACACAATTTAAAAACTGTTATAAAGTCCACACTTTTCCCGTCAATTGTTCTATCTGTCCTGCTCACATCTCCAATGGTTGTACACCTTGTCATTAACGTGGCTTCACTCCACATCAGCCACGCCGCTTTGCCAGCTAAAACACCGGTGTCGGCACATGAGGACGCTGTCATAACCTGTCAGCGACTTTGATTGGCTGCATATATACGAATCGCATTATTGGCTGGGCTATGGGATAAGGTGGCATCGTTCTAATCCCATACGGGAGCAGCCAGTCACTTACTGACTAACACTGCAAAACAGAATTGTTCAAGTATTAATTTTAATTTCAATTCAGGTTAGATTTTCTTTTGCGCAACGCAGATTTGCCAGCAGTGCGCAATTGCGCACGTGCGCAGCTTAGAGGGAACATTGATAATGAATGATGCTCATAGTGAGTAAAAAGTAAACTACCTGCATTTTTTGGACAGAGATTTACTTTTAATTTGTATGTATAATATAATACAGATACATAAAAAAACACTCCCAAAACTGAATAAATTATTACAAATAAATTATTACAAAATATTAATTAAAAAAAAACCATAAAAATTGAGGCAACTTTGCCTGTGGTAGAATGTATAAAATGTATGAAAAAATCTTTACTGCAGATACTAATTTTACTAATTTAATAATACTAATTTTGTGTTGTAAGATTTATGAGTTTCAAATGTGATGTACCAACTGGATGGTCCAAAAGTTGGCCTACCTATTACTGGCTGAGGTTTTAGTAGAGTTGTGGCTGAACTACATAAAAATATATCATTAATTTTAATCTCCCCAATCAATGATAATGTTATGTTGGAATGTTGTTAAAGAGGGTCAAAAATGTTTCAACCCAGTTTGTTTAGCAGATTCTGTATAGCAGCTTTAATATAGGGAGAACACAACTTCCAGATTGTATGAGTAAAATTAGTTTTTTTTTTCTTTGTCAGTTTAACAGTTTCTGTTTTGCCTGTCACTGTTCCCTGTCTGTTTTCTTACCTGGTTCTTCCTGACCTTGTACTTTCTCCTTACGTTCCCCTCTTTCCTCTCTCCCTCTTTGGACTGACAATCATACACAAATAGATTGTATACAATTAGATGAAAAATTACATTAATATGAAAAAAATACTATTAAGATCACTAATAAAAAAAAAGTCCTCTCTCAGTGTACTTTCAACCAAAAGGCAAATAACCAAACCGCATGTATATCTAATAAAAGATATAAATATTTAAATACTGATCCAACATTGTTCCTGATTCACGGATCATTTGATTTTACACTTTTACCTGAATGTGGCTCCTTTTTTTTAATGAAAAAACTTCTTTATATCCCTTATAAACCTGGCTGTCTCTCTGTATACAAACACACAGACACACACACACAACAGGAATTATAAGGTTAATGGGCATTCAGTCAATTAGCTAGTTAGTATCCATTTCTAACAGGACAGTGGTAACAACAGTAGGCTACGGACAATTTTAAGTTTTAGATTTTAAATAGGCTGTATAAATTTCAATGGGAGCAACAGGACAATGAAATGTCGCTGATTTTACTACAGAGCAGGATGGATTGTACGGTAGCAAACATTGTCGGAAAACAAGTTTTCAACACTGCAGGTTACCTGGGTGTAATGTTTTTCAGCTAAAAAGAAACATGGCCCGACGCCTACCTAACTATATAAAGAGTAACTGAAGGTTAAATGCAACTAATATGTCCTGTTTTAAGCCAGGCACTTACACCTCCGCTCAGCTGCGTCTCAGCCACCACCGCTCTGGCAGAAAGGGCGCTAGAGCCAGAGCAGGGGAGAGCTGGAACAAACCATTTTGGGAGGGGGGGGGGTTATCTATACTTTTGTTGTTAAAATGTTACGTCTCAACCAAGTACTATATGCTTTTTATATTTTTAGTAGTGTGTCACACAAACAGCAAATATTGTCAAAAACCCCCCCCAAAAAAGTAAGAAATCTTTGGGGGTGCTTTGATTCATTTTGGGGGTGCTGAAGCACAGGTCTTATATTTGACATTAGAGATGTCAAATATAAGACCTGGGGGCCAGAAAAGACTCCAATTTGGCCCAGTGGATGTCTTTGGAAATTTTGGACTTTAACTGTATTTTCAAAAGTTTGATAGCTTTCTACCCATTAAACCACAGGTGTCGAACTCCAGGCCTCGAGGGCCTGGTTTTTGATGTGTCCTTGATCCAACACAGCTGATTTCAATGGCTAAATGACCTCCTCAACATGTCTTGAAGTTCTCCAGAGGCCTGGTAATGAACTAATCATTTGATTCAGGTGTGTAGACCCAGGGTGAGATCTAAAACCTGCAGGACACCGGCCCTTGAGGCCTGGAGTTTGACACCCCTGCATTAAACCCTTCCTCAGGGCTATTCACAATGAACCACAGTAATTCATTTACAGATGTCTGTAATTTTACACACATTCTTACATTTTAAGCTCAAGAGTCATGCTAACAGATTTCTTTCATTCACTACAGCAGCATTTGTTTACCATGTAGAAACAAATGATTTACATAAATAGTATAATTTGCTTTTTTTTAATGTGCTTATTAGCCGCTTTATGGCCATCTGGCAACATAAATCTTGTATGTGTAAAAAAAACAGACACAAAAGGCAACAGTTAATTTATCAATAAGTAGGCTAAAATTTTCTAGAGAGATTATCAGTATATCTCAGTCTGCAAATTTAATAGTCTTCAGTACTCTTAGTACAACCCCAGTTCCGAAAAACCCATATCTTAGTCACAAGTGAATACTTGTGAAAACGTCAAAATTTCTACAGTGAGAAATGTACCTTTTTGAAAAAAAGAAAGTCATTTTAAATTTGATGGGAGCAACATGTGTCAAAAAAGTTGGGACAGGGCCATGTCAGCAGCTCCAGCAAACAGAATCATGCTCTGATTACACCCGGTTGTACCAAATGTATTTGCTTTGCTAAAAGGAGCTCTATTAACTCTCTATAGGTCATCTTGGTAATCAATTTCTTTTAATCATATTCATTTTTATAACAAGGATTGAAATTACAAGTAAGAAGAAAGGAGAAGAAAGCAAAAAAATAGAAAAGAAAAAAAAGGTCTAAGATTCATTTCCTGCATCCGAATCAGTACAACGGGTCATCAGCTGCTACATCTGTACATCATTTTAGTTCTGTGATTAGGTGTGCCCATGTGTGCGTGTGTTTTGCCACCTACTTGATAATCAGCCCCCAGAAAGAGAAAGGTCCAGGAGACCCAGGCCATCCAAAGCTCCCCAACACCTCCCAGTGACACCTCCCAACCTGTATGCAGCAATCATGCACCTATGAAGTACGCACATCCTGGGTGAAGCAGCAACCAGCAGTTCACTGTCCTCCAGAGTGCTGAAGTTAGTGGAAGGACCCGAGATATATTTTCATGACCTTTAATACTGTCTAGAGATTAACTTGCAAAGAAAACTGATCAGTGAAATGTTTGTAATCAATGATTCGTTATTAAGTGATTATTGAGAATTCGGTTTTTCCAAACGCTCCCGTGTTCATGTGAGATTAGTGCAATTGGGTTCTTACTTTAGTTAGCTGAGATAGCTCATTTTTATTACTCCAAGCAAAGACTGCAAGCTAGGGGTCAACTGCCAAGATTCTCATTTAAGTCCCATAAAGCATAGAGTACCATATCACACTCTCTTGTTTTTTTCAAACAGGAAATCCCCTTTTCTCTTAAGAACAGCCGCTAAATGTTTGGGAACACTGGAGACTAGTTACTGGACTTTTGGAAGACATATTTAAGTTGGTGAAAGGTTTGGACTGCAGGCAGGCTAATTCAGCAGCCAGACTCTTGTACTACAAAGCCAAGCTGTTGAATAGACATAATGGATAGAATAGGTTTAGCGTCAAGCATTCAGTGTGGGGATGGGAGCATGTGCTGCTTTAAAACCTGCATATATCTTTCACTACTTTCTACAATACTATATATAGTATATATAGTGTATATGTATATATTGTGTGTGTGTGTGTGTGTGTGTGTGTGTATATATGTATGTGTGTATATATATATGTATGTATGTATGTATATACAGGGAGTGCAGAATTATTAGGCAAGTTGTATTTTTGAGGAATAATTTTATTATTGAACAACAACCATGTTCTCAATGAACCCAAAAAACTCATTAATATCAAAGCTGAATGTTTTTGGAAGTAGCTTGTAGTTTGTTTTTAGTTTTAGCTATTTTAGGGGGATATCTGTGTGTGCAGGTGACTATTACTGTGCATAATTATTAGGCAACTTAACAAAAAACAAATATATACCCATTTCAATTATTTATTTTTACCAGTGAAACCAATATAACATCTCCACATTCACAAATATACATTTCTGACATTCAAAAACAAAACAAAAACAAATCAGCGACCAATATAGCCACCTTTCTTTGCAAGGACACTCAAAAGCCTGCCATCCATGGATTCTGTCAGTGTTTTGATCTGTTCACCATCAACATTGCGTGCAGCAGCAACCACAGCCTCCCAGACACTGTTCAGAGAGGTGTACTGTTTTCCCTCCTTATAAATCTCACATTTGATGATGGACCACAGGTTCTCAATGGGTTTCAGATCAGGTGAACAAGGAGGCCATGTCATTAGTTTTTCTTCTTTTATACCCTTTCTTGCCAGCCACGCTGTGGAGTACTTGGACGCGTGTGATGGAGCATTGTCCTGCATGAAAATCATGTTTTTCTTGAAGGATGCAGACTTCTTCCTGTACCACTGCTTGAAGAAGGTGTCTTCCAGAAACTGGCAGTAAGACTGGGATTTGAACTTGACTCCATCCTCAACCCGAAAAGGCCCCACAAGCTCATCTTTGATGATACCAGCCCAAACCAGTACTCCACCTCCACCTTGCTGGCGTCTGAGTCGGACTGGAGCTCTCTGCCCTTTACCAATCCAGCCACGGGCCCATCCATCTGGCCCATCAAGACTCACTCTCATTTCATCAGTCCATAAAACCTTAGAAAAACCAGTCTTGAGATATTTCTTGGCCCAGTCTTGACGTTTCAGCTTGTGTGTCTTGTTCAGTGGTGGTCGTCTTTCAGCCTTTCTTACCTTGGCCATGTCTCTGAGTATTGCACACCTTGTGCTTTTGGGCACTCCAGTGATGTTGCAGCTCTGAAATATGGCCAAACTGGTGGCAAGTGGCATCTTGGCAGCTGCACGCTTGACTTTTCTCAGTTCATGGGCAGTTATTTGGCGCCTTGGTTTTTCCACACGCCTCTTGCGACCCTGTTGACTATTTTGAATGAAACGCTTGATTGTTCGATGATCACGCTTCAGAAGCTTTGCAATTTATTTATTTATTTATTTATTTTTTAATTTTTTTTTTCTTTCTTCCCCCCCTTCTCACCGTCTCTTCTCCCCTTTGGTTTTCTTTCTCTCCCTCTCTTTCTTTCATTCTCTCTCCCTGTCCTATCCCCCAGTCATGTCTGTCCCGTTTGTAGCAACTGAAAATAAAATAAATTCATAATTATAATAAAGGTCAATCAAATGGACCAATATGGCAAGGCCATGATGATCCACTTGGTAAAATAAATCCGCTTGGCATCTTTCTTGGCCTTAAGACAACAATTCTGATGGCTAAAGATCCAAACGGGACACAAAAAAAAAACAAAAAAAAAACTTTGCAATTTTAAGACCGCTGCATCCCTCTGCAAGATATCTCACTATTTTTGACTTTTCTGAGCCTGTCAAGTCCTTCTTTTGACCCATTTTGCCAAAGGAAAGGACGTTGCCTAATAATTATGCACACCTGATATAGGGTGTTGATGTCATTAGACCACACCCCTTCTCATTACAGAGATGCACATCACCTAATATGCTTAATTGGTAGTAGGCTTTCGAGCCTATACAGCTTGGAGTAAGAAAACATGCATGAAGAGGATGATGTGGACAAAATACTCATTTGCCTAATAATTCTGCACTCCCTGTGTGTATGTGTATGTGTATATATATACAGTGGGGCAAAAAAGTATTTAGTCAGCCACCGATTGTGCAAGTTCCCCCACTTAAAATGATGACAGAGGTCAGTAATTTGCACCAGAGGTACACTTCAACTGTGAGAGACAGAATGTGAAAAAAAAATCCATGAATTCACATGGTAGGATTTGTAAAGAATTTATTCGTAAATTAGGGTGGAAAATAAGTATTTGGTCACCTCAAACAAGGAAAATCTCTGGCTCTCACAGACCTGTAACGTCTTCTGTAAGAAGCTTTTCTGTCCCCCACTCGTTACCTGTATGAATGGCACCTGTTTGAACTCATCATCTGTATAAAAGACACCTGTCCACAGCCTCAAACAGTCAGACTCCAAACTCCGCCATGGCCAAGACCAAAGAGCTTTCGAAGGACACCAGGAAAAGTATTGTAGACCTGCACCAGACTGGGAAGAGTGAATCTACAATAGGCAAGCAGCTTGGTGTGAAAAAATCAACTGTGGGAGCAATCATCAGAAAATGGAAGACATACAAGACCACTGATAATCTCCCTCGATCTGGGGCTCCACGCAAGATCTCATCCCGTGGGGTCAAAATGATCATGAGAACGGTGAGCAAAGATCCCAGAACCACACGGGGGGACCTGGTGAATGACCTGCAGAGAGCTGGGACCAAAGTAACAAAGGTCACCATCAGTAACACACTACAACGGCAGGGAATCAAATCCCGCAGTGCCAGACGTGTTCCGCTGCTGAAGCCAGTGCATGTCCAGGCCCGTCTGAAGTTTGCCAGAGAGCACATGGATGATACAGCAGAATGTCATGTGGTCAGATGAAACCAAAGTAGAACTTTTTGGTATAAACTCAACTCGTCGTGTTTGGAGGAAGAAGAATACTGAGTTGCATCCCAAGAACACCATACCTACTGTGAAGCATGGGGGTGGAAACATCATGCTATGGGGCTGTTTTTCTGCCAAGGGGACAGGACGACTGATCCGTGTTAAGGACAGAATGAATGGGGCCATGTATCGTGAGATTTTGAGCCAAAACCTCCTTCCATCAGTGAGAACTTTGAAGATGAAACGAGGCTGGGTCTTCCAACATGACAATGATCCAAAACACACCGCCCGGGCAACAAAGGAGTGGCTCCGTAAGAAGCATTTGAAAGTCCTGGAGTGGCCTAGCCAGTCTCCAGACCTCAACCCCATAGAAAATCTGTGGCGGGAGTTGAAAGTCCGTGTTGCTCAGCGACAGCCCCAAAACATCACTGCTCTCGAGAAGATCTGCATGGAGGAATGGGCCAAAATACCAGCTACTGTGTGTGCAAACCTGGTAAAGACCTGGTGTAACATGGTAGACTAATGTGCCTGTTTTAATTCAGCTCCATATTATTGTGTGAAGTTGCACTGGGTTGGGAGTGGTTTCGTGTGTGTGTGTGTCACATTTTTGGTGAGCCAATGGCTGGAATGGGGTTGGACTAATTAGAGGCAGGTGTACTTGATTGCACTGATACACTGGTCTACTTATAGCCCACACTACAAACACTGCTGTGTCGTTTTGTCTCTCTGTGCAGGTATGTAATGTGATGAAATCAGATATGTTTGGGATGGATGGATTTTGTGCTATGAATTCTATAGTGAAAGTGTCGTTTTGTCTCTCTGTGCAGGCCAGGGCCTATTATATGCCACAGCCTAAAGGTAGCAGAGTTGCAGAGGCTGGAGTGACCACTGGCTATATGCTTGCAGGGTGGTGGGTCTCCAAGGACAACTTCTAACCCTGTTACAGGCAACACGTGGAGTGCAACTGGCCGTGTGGCATAGCTGGCTCTGGCCTTGGGACTGTGTGTTTTTTATATAATTCATAAATGGGACACTGGACTGTTTTATCTTTTATCTCTTGATATATTTTTTTGTCAATAAATTATCTTTTAGAATTTTATTGACTGTCATCTTTTTGCCCACGACAGAGACTGTCACGGAAAAGAGGGACCCAGGCGCGGTTCTTGCTCACAGAAACACAGTACGTTTATTTACAGTGAAACAGACAAGTCCAACAATCCATTCAAAAGTGCAATTTTCCAATCGTGCTCGTCCCTTGCTCCCAGTGCGTTCCGTGTAGTAACTCTCTTAGTGTGTGTGCTCCCCAACTCGCTTCTCCGCTCGCCCCTCCTGGAGGAAGAAGGAAAATCCAGCGTTAGCCACACGCTAGCCGAATAACACACTCACACTGCTCGCACAGACTATACCAGTTCGGAGTAATAATCCCACGTCAACTGTCGCCGCGAGTCCAGGTTAAATACCCCTTTCTAGCCTGGAGGAATGATTACCAACCACTGGTCAGGTAATCAGCTGCAGGTGGGCCGGCAACAGCGAAGAGGGACTCCCAATGACGACAGTCGCCAGGACACGCCTCTCCCACGGCGCGCACTTCCGTAAACAACCCCGAGGGCCAGGGAGGGAGAAGCAAACATATATACAGAAAACATAAACACAAGCAGGGTCGTCCGGAAAGGGCCGTCCGACCGTGACAGTACCCCCCCCCTCTAACGGGAGCCTCCGGGCGACCTGGCAAACTTGTCCGGATGCCGGCGGCGGAATTCTCTCACCATGCGATGATCGAGAATGGCAGACCGCGGCACCCAAGAACGTTCTTCCGGACCGTACCCCTCCCAATCCACCAAAAACTGAAAGCCCCTACCGCGGCGCTGGGCATCCATTATGCGAGTAATGGAATACGCTGGGGCGCCGTCGATAACCCGGGCGGGTGGCGGGGGCCCAGGGGGCGGGCACAAAGGGCTGGTCCGGACGGGCCTAACCTGAGAAACATGGAAGACGTTATGTAGCAGGCGGAAGGGCCAGCCGGACCGTCACCGGGTTCAGGACCTCCCGGATGGCAAAGGGGCCAAGAGACCGAGGGGACAGTTTCTTGGACTCAGTCCGAAGAGGGATGTGCTTGCTGGAGAGCCACACCCGCTGGCCGACCTGATAATCCGGAGCAGGAGAGCGACGGCGATCCGCCAATGCCTTGTTCCGCTCGGCCGTTCTCAGGAGTGCTGCGCGCGTGGCCTGCCAGACCCGACGACAGCGCCTAAGGTGGTACTGGACCAAGGGAACCGCCAGCTCACCCTCAGAGATGGAGAGGAGAGGGGGTTGATACCCCAGCGACGCCTCGAAGGGCGAGAGTCCAGTCGCCGATGACGTGCTGGCGTTGTGGGCATACTCCACCCAGGCCAACTGCTCGCTCCAGGTCGCTTGGTTCGATGATGCGACGCAACGCAACATGGCCTCCAGCTCTTGATTAGCCCTTTCGGTCTGACCATTAGTTTGAGGGTGGAACCCGGAGGACAAACTGACCTGAGCTCCCAATTCTGCACAGAACTCCTTCCAAACCCGCGAGGTGAACTGAGGGCCACGGTCGGAAACGATGTCCTGGGGTACGCCGTGGAGCCGAAACACATGCTGCGTCAGTAACTGGGCCGTCTCCAAGGCAGAAGGGAGCTTGGGCAGAGCAATGAAGTGGGCAGCCTTGGAAAAACGGTCAATAATGGTTAGAATGGAGGTGTTACCTGCAGAGGGAGGCAAGCCGGTGACGAAGTCCAGGGCGATGTGCGACCATGGGCGTTTTGGAGTGGGTAACGGTCGCAGGAGGCCAGAAGCAGGCGAGTTGGTGGTTTTGTTCCGTGCGCACACCGGGCATGCCGCGACATAGTTCTGGACATCGAGAACAAGAGAGGGCCACCAAAACAAACGTCGTAAAAAGGAGACAGTGCGATTTTTACCTGGGTGGCACGAAAACTTGGCAGTATGTGCCCAGTGAATGACCTGACTACGCGCTGTGGCCGGAACATAAAGTCTCCCTTTCGGGCCCGTGCCAGGGTCGGGCTCCTGTCGCTGGGCGTCCCTGACCACCTTTTCAATCTCCCATGTTAGTGCACCCACAATGCAGGTGGGGGGCAGGATGGGTTTTTCCTTCTCGTCCTCATCGGTCACGGGTGCGAACTGGCGCGACAACGCGTCTGGCTTAGTGTTCCTAGAACCGGGCCTGTAAGTAATGGAGAAGTGAAAACGAGTAAAAAATAAGACCCACCTGGCTTGTCGAGCGTTGAGGCGCTTGGCTGCCTGGAGATACGCCAGATTTTTGTGGTCCGTCCACACCACGAAAGGCTGCTCAGTGCCCTCCAGCCAATGTCGCCATTCCTCGAGGGCCCACTTGATGGCGAGCAACTCCCGGTCGCCCACATCGTAATTCCTCTCAGCCTGAGACAACCTGCGGGAGAAGAACGCACAGGGATGCAACTTGCCGTCGATCCGTTGGGAGAGAACCGCCCCCACGCCCGAATCGGACGCGTCCACCTCGACGCCGAAAGGCCGGCCGAGGTCCGCCTGGATGAGGACCGGAGCCGAGGAAAACAGGTGCTTGAGCCGATCAAACGCTTGCTGGGCTGCGGAGGACCACTGGAAAGATAACTTAGGAGAAGTTAGGTTGGTTAGAGGAAGGGCTACCTTGCTGAAATCCCCGATAAAGCAGCGGTAGAAATTGGCGAAGCCCAGGAACCTCTGCACCTCCTTGCGGGTCTTGGGAATAGGCCATTCCACTACGGCTTTGACTTTGGCCGGGTCAGCTCGCAAACGCCCCTGTTCCACAATGAAACCCAGAAAAGAAACAGTTTCCACATGGAACTCACATTTCTCCGCTTTCACAAAAAGGTGGTTCTCCAATAGGCGCCGTAGAACCAGACGTACATGGTTGGTGTGCTCAGTCTGCGACCTGGAAAAAATCAGAATGTCATCCAGATACACGAAGACAAAATGGTTAATAAAGTCCCTGAGCACATCATTAATCAGGGCCTGGAAGACCGCAGGGGCGTTAGTGAGACCGAAGGGCATCACTAAGTATTCGAAGTGCCCCAGGTGGGTGTTGAAAGCCGTCTTCCACTCGTCACCCTTGCGGATGCGAACCAGATGATAGGCACTCCGAAGATCCAGTTTGGTGAACAGGACTGCCCCCTGTAATAGTTCGAACGCCGAGGCCAGCAGGGGGAGTGGATATTTATTCCGAACAGTGATCTTGTTCAGCCCTCGAAAGTCAATGCAGGGACGCAGGCTCTTATCTTTCTTCTTTACAAAGAAGAATCCTGCTGCTAAAGGCGAAGTAGATGGGCGAATAATACCTGCGACCAGAGACTCCGTTATGTAGCATTCCATGGCCTCGCGTTCCGGTTGAGACAGACTGTAGAGCCGACTTGCTGGCAGGGGAGCGCCTGGGAGTAGGTCGATTCCACAGTCGTAAGGCCGATGTGGAGGCAAAGACAACGCCTTACTTTTGCTGAATACCTGGCCGAGGTCGTGGTAGTCGGCGGGCACCAAGGAAAGGTCGGGGGGTGAGGAGCCTTTCGCAGAGGCGGTCCCAGGATTGTCCGGGACAGCGGCAAGTAAACATTGTTCATGACACTGCGTGCTCCAGCCAGTTACACACCTTTTGGCCCAGTCGATTTGGGGGTTGTGATGTTGGAGCCAAGGAAATCCCAGTACCAGTGGGGTGTGGGGGGCTTTGAATACCAACAAACTGATTTTCTCAGAGTGATTTCCCGAAATAATGAGTGTAACCTCCTGAGTGCGATGTGTGACGGAGGCTAGATGGCCGCCATTTAAGGCTGAGACCTTCAGGACCTCTGGAAGGGGAAGTAGGGGCAGGCCTAAGATGTTGGCCAACTCTTCATCTAGGAAATTTTGTTCAGAACCAGAGTCAATGAGTGCGCAGCAGGAGTGAGTGAGGGAGTGAGACATTAATTTAGCAGGGCAGCTGAGGTGAGGGAACACTTTTGTTGTGGCGCCCGCCAGTATCCCCACAATTACTGACGGGCCGACTCTTTTACTCGGTCTGGGCAGGAGTCAACAAAATGTCCTCTTTTTCCACAAAGAAAGCACTCACCAGTCCGTTGTTTGCGCCCCAGTCTAGAGGAGGAAAGCTTGGCTCCGCCGAGCTGCATGGGTTGCTCTTCATCCCCGTGTTGCTCCTCCTCCTCACTTCTCCACATCAGAGTAGGAAGGTCCCTAGATGTACCCGTGCCCCCAGCAGGCCGCCGACAATCCCCGGCTCTTCTGCCGAACTCCCGCATGTGGTCGTCTAAGTTAATACACATATTGATTAGAGCAGACAAAGCTTTAGGCAGTTCCTTGGTTGCTAACTCACGCTTAATATTCTCATTAAGGCTGTTGAGGAAGGCTCCACGCAGTGCTTTCTCCTCCCAGCCCGACTCCTCCGCCAGGATCCAGAACTCCACGGAAAAGTCAGCAACACTCCTCCTACCTTGCTTCAGAGAAAACATGCGATGACCTGCAGCATCCGAGCTAGCGCCTTTATCAAACACACAGCGAAACTTGCTGAGAAAGACGTCATATGACACAGAGGGCTGGGTATTTAAAACTGCCTGAGCCCATTGAAGCACCCGCCCAGTCATAAGTTGCACCAAATAAGCGATTTTAGCAGAATCAGAGGCAAAGGCACAAGGTTGCTGTCTAAACACAAGAGAGCATTGCGTCAAAAAACCCCGGCTCCTCCCCAACTCGCCGTCAAATTTTTCGGGTGCTGGGAGTGAGTACTCTCGCTGCCGCGGTGGAGGTGAAGGAGGAAGCGGACAGGCTGCCGCGGCTTCCAGCGAAGGGGCGGGCTGCGTTGGAGCCGTATTAGGTGAGGAAATCAACATACCTTTAAGCTCTGTCATGGCTTGCAGAAGCGCGGTTTGTTCCTTTGAAACGTGCTTCAGCATTTCCTCGTGTCGCTCCAAAACCTCCGCTTGGATAGACAGCTGGCGTGAAGCAGAATCCGCTGGGTCCATGGTGGTGGGATTATTCTGTCACGGAAAAGAGGGACCCAGGCGCGGTTCTTGCTCACAGAAACACAGTGCGTTTATTTACAGTGAAACAGACAAGTCCAACAATCCATTCAAAAGTGAAATTTTCCAATCGTGCTCGTCCCTTGCTCCCAGTGCGTTCCGTGTAGTAACTCCCTTAGTGTGTGTGCTCCCCAACTCGCTTCTCCGCTCGCCCCTCCTGGAGGAAGAAGGAAAATCCAGCGTTAGCCACACGCTAGCCGAATAACACACTCACACTGCCCGCACAGACTATACCAGTTCGGAGTAATAATCCCACGTCGACTGTCGCCGCGAGTCCAGGTTAAATACCCCTTTCTAGCCTGGAGGAATGATTACCAACCACTGGTCAGGTAATCAGCTGCAGGTGGGCCGGCAACAGCGAAGAGGGACTCCCAATGACGACAGTCGCCAGGACACGCCTCTCCCACGGCGCGCACTTCCGTAAACAACCCCGAGGGCCAGGGAGGGAGAAGCAAACATATATACAGAAAACATAAACACAAGCAGGGTCGTCCGGAAAGGGCCGTCCGACCGTGACAGAGACGGTTGGTCAGACCTAGAATCTTTCTTTGGGTGTGTTACACTATAGTAAACTTTTGACCTCTGTTATTGCCAACAAAGGTTATGTTACAAAGTATTGAGTTGTATTTTTGTTATTGACCAAATACTTATTTTCCACCCTGATTTATGAATAAATTCTTTACAAATCCTACCATGTGGATTCATGGATTTTTTTTTCACATTCTGTCTCTCACAGTTGAAGTGTACCTCTGGTGCAAATTACTGACCTCTGTCATCATTTTAGGTGGGGGAACTTGCACAATCGGTGGCTGACTAAATACTTTTTTGCCCCACTGTATATATACGGGCGGTTTATCCTTCAAGCTCGGGTCCTCTACCAGAGGCCTGGGAGCTTGAGGGTCCTGCGCAGTATCTTAGCTGTTCCCAGGACTGCGCTCTTCTGGACAGAGATCTCCGATGTTATTCCCGGGATCTGCTAGAGCCACTCGCCTAGCTTGGGAGTCACCGCACCTAGTGCTCCGAGTAGGTATCGTCCGTAGTGCTGCATTAACATAATCTAGCAGACCTTCTGAGGGTACTTCACGTAATCTTGGTAACCAGCTACGGGGGATCCAGGTTTCAAGCTTGGCCATGATCCTACTTTTCAGGTCAGTTCCTCTCGCACTCAACTCCTTCTCCTATCGCACTTGGGGCTATGTACCCAATCTCGGGTGGGGGTGATGATATCTCCCCCCTGACCTGGCGTCGTGACTCCTCCTTGCCGTAGCATTTATGTTGTACCTCGTCAATCTCTAGCTGTGATAGCAGTCCCTTCTTTCGAATGTTGGAACACTGAGCTACTAGTTGTTTCACCGTCATTGTGGATGTTGGGTATCGAAGAATCCATAGGTCCCTCATATGATTCAATGCAGAGAGGTCTGTAACACATAGTGAGTGAGAAAGGTAACTGGAAAGGAAAAACTCAATTCATCATGGGAATCCCCGGCAGCCTACGTCTATTGCAGCATAACTAAGGGAGGATTCAGGGTCACCTGGTGCAGCCCTAACTTTATGCTTTAGCAAAAAGGAAAGTTTTAAGCCTAGTCTTGAAAGTAGAGATAGTGTCTGTCTCCCGAATCCAAACTGGAAGCTGGTTCCACAAAGAAAGTACAAAGAACTTTCACCACTGTAATCAAACGAAGTCATCGTAAACAAATGAGAAGATAAAAGCTTAAAATTTACATTAAAATGAGTCTAAATACCAAAAATTAAATATCTTGGAAATGGTAACAACGGGGCAGCACGGTGGCATGGTGGTTAGCACTGTTGCCGCACAGCAAGAAGGTCCTGAGTTCAATTCCACCATCAGGCCGGGGTCTTTCTGTGTGGAGTTTGCATGTTCTCCCCGTGTTTGCGTGGGTTCCCTCCGGGTACTCTGGCTTCCTCCCACCGTCCAAAGACATGCAGCTTGTGCGGATAGGTTGATTGGATAATCCAAATTGCCACTAGGTGTGAATGTGCGAGTGAATGTGAGTGCGAATGGTTGTCTGTCCCTGTGTGTTAGCCCTGCGACAGACTGGCGACCTGTCCAGGGTGTACCCCGCCTCTCGCCCTATGACAGCTGGGATAGGCTCCAGCGCCCCCCGCGACCCTGAAAAGGATAAGGGGAAGCCAATGGTATTTTTTTTTACTCTGTAAGATCTAGCCAGAGGCAGTTTCACCTCCGTTAATCTGTTGCCATCCATGCCTTCACAAGTTGATAAACGGCATCATCTGTGAGTAATATTGTTTGTTATCACTGAGACAACTTGTGTGCATTATTATTTGTTGTGAAGGCGTGATATGCATATCTCATGCATATATCTTTCTACGTAGCACTTTTAACTCTTATTCTTACTTTTATTTTTTCATGTCTATTTAAGCGCAATTTATGACAGTATGTTTGCACTGAAGCACCGCAGCAATTTCCTAATGTTGTAAACCTGCTCAACATTTGGCAATAAAACCCTTTCTGATTTCTGATTTTCTGATTTCTGATATAGTTTGTAGTTAGGTTATACATGCATTCAAATTAAATTCTAAGCTAGTAAGGTTAAGCTAGCTCATATGCCATGTTTCTTTAACATTTTGATCATGAGTGTGATTTCATTTGATGTTTTATTCGGGCACTCACTAAGCAGATAAATATTGTGCTCATATTTTTGAATATGTGTTTGTTATACTGTATATTGATGCAACATTTTTATTGGTTTATTTCTGGTTTTGTCAACAGTTTTACACTTTTTCCTTATTAAATCATCCAACTCAACACATTGGCCTGTTCCTTGGATTTTGATTAGGAGAGTGTTTAGCTGTCTGTATAGCTGAGTTTACGTTCACGAGGACAACGCTTAGTGAGGACAGAACAGAAGCATATAAATTTTCACACCAACTCTGGACTAAATCACAGAGAAATGTTAGCAGTTAGCATTTTACAGTTAAGTTTTACAATCATAAGATCAACTTAATAATACTAGGTACTATTAGTGTGAAACACTATTATTTTTGTGCAAAGAATTAGTTGCACCAAAAACTAATGACTGCTAAATGCTTACTAATATCTTAGCTAGATTTAATTTTTTTTTATTCAGTTTATTTGTTTTTATTATTTAGTCTTTTCTTGTTTGCAACTTTTTGTTGTTGTCCTATTGTAGATGGACCCTAAAGCTAACAACCAAAGTCAGTGTTTATAGTTTTGAGGCACCAAGACCGTTAAGATGGTTTCTAAAGAGTTGTGGGGAACCATGGAGTCCTTTTTAAACATGTGTCTTCTTTCATCGGTGCAATACCTCTAAAATGAAATACGAATCTCAAAATGATGCGAAAAAAGTAGCTTATCCATTTGTGACCTCCTGAACTATTCTAACTTTTTATTAGCATGCTGTTCTAAAAAGCTCCCTGAAAGGTTTTGTTATTCCGCTGTAAGCCCCTAGTCTTACAATTCCCCATACCAGTTTCATGTCAGCATTTTCAGTAGGTGTTGTTTCTCAGTTAATGAGTAAACTGCCATTTTATCCAATATACCTTCATGCATCGTGATTCTACTGCCCGCTGTCATCATCAGTCCTCTTCATTGCTTTGTCTGTCTCACTTTCAGGTTTGCCATCACACAAAAATGAAGAGGCAAAACATCTATTGTGATAATTACTATTAATTAAACCTAAGTAATAAAGATAACGCCACAAGAAGAAGTTCCTGTATAGTTTTTATTTTTATCTAAAACTGGGAAAAATTAAGAGTTTATTCAATTTTGTTTACATTTTTAAAAACTAATTTTGAGCAAAAAACTCACACATAAAGCTAAAGTGTTTCTTGATTAAAATGTTGCCATTACATCATTAAGTCTGACAGCAAACAGGTCACATGTTTTGGGGTTCTGTTGTGTGTTGTGACAAAACCCATTTAAAAACAGTCAGGTGCTCTCTGTTCACAGATGTATCCACTTTTACAGCAGTCTCTCCTCCTGCAGCAGTACTATTTTTTTTTTTTTAACAGCTGGTGGAAGCCGACATGCTGCTGAGCTGCACAGTCAGTGAGTGTGTTTACATGTATTGTTAAGAGGCCTGTCATGTTTTTTCTTATTCATTGGTAAAGATATGATGTAACCTTTATGAAACACAGACACATTTGCCCTGGATGTCCATGTATCATGAGTTTTCTAAGAACAAAGCAGTAGTTTTAAAATCGGTAACACTTTAGAATAATGCCACACTAATAAGCATCAGTCAGGTACTAGTAAGGAGCATTACTGCTCCTTAGTATGTAATTTATAAATATAGATATAAATATCTCTTCTTTTTTAATAAACTGTTATATAACTGTACCATTGTATTATTTATAAAGTCTAAATGAGTATTTAGATGCACATTTACATATATAATGATTAAGATATGAGCAAATTTTGAGTGTCTTAATAGAGATTTTATTAATACTCATTTTAATAGTGAAATTCATGATTAATAAGGCAGTTACTAGCAGGGCTGGACTGGGACAAAAAAATCGGCCCGGGCATTTTGACTAGAAACCGGCCCACCAGGTATTATAGGAAAAACCATAAAGCCTTTGAATGAAAACAAATGTCGTTGTGACAGTGATGTACACTGTCTTGTTGGTACATATGTATCAATCTAATAAACTTAAACCTACACCATCCTCCCTATTCTGGTATTCTAAATAGTACTTAGCCGAAACCCAAAGACTGCTTGGTTGAGTTAACTTCCTGAACTATCTACAACATATGGTGGAAACCTGAAATTAAGA
This sequence comes from Simochromis diagramma, assembly GCF_900408965.1. Taxonomy (NCBI): domain Eukaryota; kingdom Metazoa; phylum Chordata; class Actinopteri; order Cichliformes; family Cichlidae; genus Simochromis; species Simochromis diagramma. Next base: position 4,544,874 of record NW_024386757.1, on the reverse strand, counting down.
CAGAGAAGACTAGATGTGAGACATGACCATTACTGAATATTAAAAATAATAAATGACAGACAACGTGACAAATCGCGTTTATTTTCAGCTCAATACGAAACGCATAATATTAACTCTGAATACCACAGTATTCCGTTTTTTACGGGACGGTAGGCAACTCTACTAACTAACCATGTGAATAACATAAAGTTCACCAGTAACATCATAGCACCCACCCAACTGTATAAAAACTCCGTCATGCTAGCTAGTACGCAGCACGAGTTATTGTAACTGACTGTAAAAAGTTAGCACAACGAAAATAAACTCCACCTAAACTTGGTTTATATCTGACCCAGATAGACTGCAGGTCATAACTTCTTAGCTGAAGCTCATTTCACCTGACAGTTGGACCGGCGGCCGCCGTGGGTCTCTCCACCTCCCCTTTCCCCCATCCACCTGCTGCCCTCCACCACTTGCCAATTTTACTGAATCTTTGAAAGCTCCACCATAGCTACTATTTTTACACGTCTGCCAGCATCTGTCCAATCCGCCACCTTTCACTGTTTACACGGTTACGGAAAAAAAGACAACAACAACATAACGTCGGCCCATTTAAAACGAAAAATTACCATCGGCCCACCGGGCAAATGCCCAGTATGCCTGATGGCCAGTCCAGCTATGGTTACTAGTTGTTAGTTAAGCAAGCCATCTAAAGTGGGGACTTTGCCTTATAAAGCCTTTATAAGCATTTAATAAAAATGAAAGTACCTCAAGACTCAGCTACAGTCATAACAGAAAAATGACACAGACCACCCATAAAGAGGGAAATATTTATTTCCAAATGCAAACATATTGCATTTGAGTTTGCAGATAACATAATGATATAGTTTGTGTAGTGTGAAGTCAGGGACAATGCCAGGGTTGCACTTCAAAGCAAAAGGATACACACTCGGAGGGCGCAAGTTATATTTACTGCTGCTATGGTTGTTTTAAACGTTCAGAGAATGTAGTTTATTTCTGCCTTTCTTTGTTCTTGATGCTAGGTTGCTTCATTCATGTGTTACACCTTTTACAGCTACAGGGTCTTCCTGATGCAAACATCCTGATATCTAACAAACCACAGGACAGCTAAACCTCAGGAATTAACTAAGGAATACCCAGAGACATTTTCCTGCATTATCAGTTTAAGAGTTATCAAGTCTATCACACCAATATTAATCCAACACCATTAGTAACGTTGGTGTCCATGTTTGGAATGATCCGCAAACCCATTTTTCACATCACAGATGTGCTTCTGACAAATATGCAGCAACTGAATTAAGTTTCCTTGTCAATACAAACCAAAATGCTTCCATATAATTAGCTTCTTGAATCTATGCCACACAGAATTAAAGCAAATCTGACAGCAGAATTGAACCCAGTAGTAACAAGGTGTATCTAATGAAGTGGCCAGTGAGATTCATTGCTTTCTTTTACATAGGGATGCATTACGATTTTTAAAAATGTCTCACATTGCCCCATAAATACAGGTTTGCTTTGAAGTTGCCTTATAGCAGTCTTCATCTAGAGCTGTAATCAGAACGAACTACTTGGCTTGACTAAATTTTGTAGATGCTAATATACTTTTATACTTGTTCAGACCTATATGTGCATAAGCTTTATGCGAAAAATGACATGTAAACATGTAAACAAACTGAATGCTAGTATTGAGTTAAAATTCTGCAGTCAGTACTCTCAACAATTCTCTCAACAATTTTGCATTTAAATATCCAAGCTTTAGTCTTAAGAAAATGATCATAAAAACAAACTGTGCAAACAATTTGTTTTGTTTTTTACTCATGGATTGTCCTTTAATTAGCTAAATTTTAAATAGGCCCTTTGCTTCCTATTTCAAACATTCTAATTTTGGAATGGATGATGGACTTGGTGGACAGAAATAGATGGCAGGCAGACTTTTTTTTTTTGTCACTGCATTATCCTCTTCTTTCTTCATAAAACACCAAGCGATAAAGTATACAGTCAGCTGTACGCCCGAGACAGGGACACAGCAGGGGAGCTGCGGCATGAGGAACGATAGAGACTGTGTGATGAAATAAGTCATGAGAGAAAATATCTCAGAGGGATCCATCATTCTTGTCTTTGCTTTTTCTTGAATTGGGATGTTTTAATGCCGTCACTGAGAGTTTGTTAAAAAAAAAAGCTTGGAAGAATAATGAAAGGCTCAGAACAAATTTGGCTCTGTGATATTCATTACTGATGTCATTATGCACAAAAAACGGAAGTATTTTAATTTTGACTATGTTAATAAGTCGTTTAGATTGGGTTTGCTCGGGATCTATAGCACACATAAATCAAATCTTTTAATAGCAGTTGGGAACAACTGCTATCAAAAGTGCTGCTACGCTAGCAGTTAACCCTTAAAGGCTAACCTCAAGTGTTTACTCTCCATCTACAGTAGTGGCTGTGGGAACTATTGCACTGTTATTTCATATGAATGCATATGATACTATTATTATCTTCATATTACAGTTGACAATGGCATGATTTAAAATTATAATATTTTTGCAGAATTGTACAAATACGTTATTAATCAAATTATCAACACATATTAGTTATTAGTTTGATTCCCAGTTTTCACATACATAGGAGAAATAATAAGAAAATATATATGAAAAGACTTGTATGGAATGATATTTATGTCATAACATATGCACGAGCAAAAATATCAGACCAAATAATTTCATTTCACAGGCGCAATTAAATTCCTTGCACATAACTTCAACAAAACCGCTCCTGTAGAACTCGGCAGCCACGTGCACAAAGAAGCCAGCGCACACGTGAGGATGTGATTGGTCACTTTGACGGACAGTTAAACTGCATTACATTGTGGCAGCGACAGAAACGCTGTTTTTAAACTGTATTTGTTTATATTTTGAAAAATAAAGTTTGCCGAATGAATTATCAACAGTTATGGTTTGCTGTACGGCAGTGGAAATACTGACTACTGTCACAGGATTACTTCACTCCTCAAGAAATCCTTTAAACAAGATGATTCTAAGGCAGTGGTTCCCAAACTTTTTTTGCTGGGCCCCCCTTTGTTTTACATGAAAAATGTTGCCCCCCTGCGCGCACACAAACACATCCTCCAGCCAGACACACCCATATTTTGCTCCATTGTGGTTTATTTCACACCTCAAACATTCAGTAAACAATTAAGCAAATACAAGTAATCTGCAATAAATTACAGATATTAAGAAAATAAACTACTAACTCTTTTACGCTACGTCCACACCTACACGGGTATTTTTGAAAACGCAGCTGTTTTGTCCACACGTAAATGGCGTTTCGAATCAGCGAAAACGGAAAATTCCTTTTTTGCGTTTACGTGTGGATGAGGAATACAGAGTTCGTCACGCAACGTCAAAGGTATGTGCCTTATGTCACGCTGTGCGCCACGTTATTGTTTACATGAGATGAATTGCAGAATGGCAGATAGTCAGATTAACAGTATTTTGTCTCTGAGTCATTCCACGAGAATGGTTAAAATTGGACTTGGATGTTTTCACATTTTTTACCAAAATGTATTATTTATATGTATATCCCACATCATTAAGGATATATTTAACTATCAGAAAAATGCATTTTCCCATCTCAGGCATTAGTTTTCTTTTATTATTGATCATATTTTCAAGATGTAGTGACTTTAATTCTTCAACCCCGTTATGGACACTTTGGAGGCTCTCTGAATATTATCTTAAAATGTATTTCTAAAGAAATCAATATGTTTACATTAATTAGATGTCCCCCATACCAATTCTATAATTTTACATAGAAAAATGACATAAAATCACACATTTTTACTCTCTTAAATCCTGAAATGTAACTAATGAGTGAAAGCAATCTTGTCATTTTTCATCAAAAATTTAGTTTAACTAAGAATTGTAATCAAAATCAATGATCAGATGATAGCGCTCAATATTTTAGACAGAAATCCCCAAACATTAAATTATTTTTTCAACATTTTAACAAAATAATATATGAAAATGTAGGTGTGACGGGGTTGAGACTAGCATAACAGGGTTGAAGATGGTAACAGGGTTGAAGAGACAAATACAGCTTTATATGTAAACAGTTGTTTACTCTTAAATTCAATGTATAGGGCTTTCCATTAGCATTATATCTCACTTTGTAACCATAGGAAGAACACCAGATACAAATTGCAGTAGAATTAAGTTTTATTAATCTAAAGTAAAAACAACCACAACAGCACATTAACAACTAACAAACATTGTAAAGTGAATTGCTCAAATGTAACATAATGCATGTGTGTGTGTGTATGTATGTGTGGGTGGGTGGGTGGGTGTGTCTAGGCATAAGAGAGCCTCATGAGTTGTGCTAAAAGTCACCTCATCCTTGCTCCAATAACTTACAATTAAACTTGATGAACTGGTTGAAGTAATAACAATAATAATCAGTTAACGATTTCAATGTGTCTGTGTCTGTGTCAGAGTGTTTTTGCATGTGTGTGCCTGCATCAGTGTGTGTGTCTGTATATATGCATGAATGTGCCTTTTGTTTCATGAATTCATCTTTTGAGTCGGTTCCACGCCTCTTTCAAGACTTCCACACTTTGTCACAGCCCATGGGGGTGGAATGAGTTCAAGGACATCATCAAACAGGTACCAGAGGATATCATCCTGATGCGGCCAGAACAATCGGTTTGACCCAACACGATGCATGTATTTGACCTGGACTTGTGTTGTTTGTATGTTTAGAATGATGCCTGGATACAAATCATCATCATATCTGAGAATACTCCATTTACCAACCAGCTCTGGACTTTCCCACTGGATTTCTTTTTCTGGATCCCCCCCCCGCCTGTCTGTGATACAGCTGTTTCTAACTTCTGGCCAAAAGTGAAACACTTGGTGTTGAAGCACTTGCAGTTAAACTGCTTCCGTGTTGTGCACATGCAGCTTACATCACGAACCATCAGTTCTCCTGGAGCTACAGTAACGACCTGGTGAATTGTCATGGTTCCAGGAACAGCTGGTATCTACTTCGGCATTTTCTTCATAGCTTCCTCATCATCTTCACTTTTCACAAAGAACAGTTTCACACTTGTGTTTGTTTCAGACAAGGCCCTGAATAACTCTTCTGCATCTGGGATGTCATGCCCCTTTGCTACCATCATGTCAGCTGCTCTTTTTAAGGCTCCCCCGACACCATCTGGTGCTCCTTTTCCATGACCGGCCTCGAAAAAATTCCAAGAACCAGCCTTGAATCCTCTTCTGTCCAGTTCTGTAGTGAAAAGGTAAAAGTTTCTTCGTTGTTTGTATCGCGTACAGGCTTAAAAAGTGCAGCACAGACACTTGTGGATGTTGGCCTTGAAGGTAATCTAGCCCAGGATTTAGGTGCTGCCATATTGCTGGAGGGCCTTTAAGTCTACTGGGGGAGATGGTGCTAAAGCACACAGGCTCTGAGAGTCCACCAACATACAACACAGCAGTATGACGGGTGGCCTGCTGATGTGAAGCCCCAAAGTGGACCACCTGAACTTGAAAACTGTATTTACAGCTGTAGTATGTTGACTTCTGAGAAGTCAACATGTATCAAAGTCTCCTCCGTTGACATGTTGTTCTTCAGCTCATGGCAGAAGGCATACTGCTGCTTGATATTAAAGTGATGCATTTTAAATTTCTTTACAAAGCTGAGGAAGAGCTCAATGAGGTCCTCTTGTGTGCCCTCCAAAGATTTCTTGACTGTCACCTTGACAGTTGCCTCCATCTCTCACGCTCACTCTGCAGGTATCTCTCCCTTCTTTCAGGATCAGCTTTAAGGTGTTCCCGATACTTCCTTTGCCTTTCTGCTGCTGTTGTTGGTGCCATCTTTAACATGGAACATAAATCACATTCTGCATACATGCAGTATAAGAATGGTGATTGAATATAATAATAATTAATTTAAATAATTGGATAACTTAACAACCAAAGTATTAAAATCTCAACCCCATCACAATCTCACAACCCCGTTACAATCAAAAACATAACAGGGTTGAGTGTGACTGGGTTGAGATTTTTGCACAAACTGGCCGCTGCTCAATATAGTGAATACCAGACAGAGAACACATGGCATGCATGAAATTCAAAATCACCATATATTCATGAACTAACAAAAACCTTTTTCATAAGTAATAGTTTTATATCTTTTTTTCATGTTACGGTGTTGAGTCATTGAGGTTGACGACCACAATATCACAAGATAAATGACTAAAATAAAGGAAAAGATGGGAGCAACTTGCCTGTCTCTGTGGTCCTGTTGTCCAAAAGACTTCAGTGATGTCACTTCCTGATGTATATGAAATTCTGGAACACACCATTGTATTTATGGGGGTGGGATCATTCATGTAACAGGGTTGAAGGGTTAGTCAGGTACAGGAATAATTGTGATTTTAATGAATAATTAACAATTAAATTTGAAAAAAAGAAATATTAACAGCAAAAGAGCACAAATAGATGTTTAGGTTGATACCAAAATTTATTGACTTTTTAAATAGTTTTATTTGGTATTTTCAAAGTAAACTTTCATCAAGGCCATGAGGGACATGACAAAATAGGTGGTGTCAAATGAAAAAACTGTATTATTTCCCATAAAAAGATAAAAATTAGTTCAGTTTTTTTTACACTGTATTAAAGGGTACATTTCAATATATATGTAAAGCTGTTTAAATAGAAAGTTTGGTGACCCAATAGATGAAATACACCATAAGAGGTGAGAGGGACTCAAATTGTGCCATTTTCATGGAATGACTCCTCTATCTTCAGGTTTTACACGCTTACATATACACACGCAGTTACTGTCCCTCTATTTAGAAAGGCAGAGACTTCATGGTGTAATTATTTTACATGTAGTTGTTTTTTTCCTGTGTAATAATATTCAACATTGCTATCAATACATTTTTCAAAAAATGCCTCTCTGTGCAAAATGGGTTTAAAAACATAAACAGTGGTGGGATACAGTTTGTCCGTGATTTAGACAGGGGGAACAAATCGTGGCAGGATCAGCCTGATGTTATTTGTATCCCACTGTAACGTTACTGTATAAAGAGCTAACATCTCCAAAATGTCAGGAGTAGTTAGTCATTACAACAAGTGTTTATGAACTGAAAAGCAAGAATGTGGGACACTGTTTGTCTGTGATTTGAAGAGCCCAGCGCTACTCCCGAGGAAGGGAAAACCAATTCTGCAGGGGAGAGCTACCTTGGCACTTGTGCAGGTGAAACCAAAGGGAAGATATGCTTCATTATATTTTCTAGTCTTTGGCTTAAAATGAAGTTGGTTTGGAAACATATTCAGCTATGCTTCATCTCCTGCTTTGCGTTTGTGTGGGAGCCCCGTGCTAGCAGTGTCCAGGCCTTGTTTGTTTGTTTTTTTCCCTTTTCACACCGCGCCCCCCCTGCAATGGTTCTGCGCCCCCCCCCCTAGGGGGCGGGCCCCACACTTTGGGAAGGTCTGTTCTAAGGCAAGTTCTGAACCCTCTGCACTGCTGTCCCTTTAATCTGTTATACGGTATTACGTAGCTTCTACGATTTAAAAAAACAAACAAAAAACTCGTAACAACTGTGCATTAATGTTCGCAGAGAGCTACCTGCGAGAGCGTCAAACTGCAGCATTGCGTGGCAAGCTGACACTCGAGTGTGCAATGACCTCTCTGTGGGCGCGGTTGGACTTCTACGCGCACGGGTTGTTAAATTTACGTGCAAGGAATTTAATTAAGCCTGTGAAATGAACTAAGTTGCTCAGATTATGTTTTTGCTTGTGCATACTTATGACATAAATGTCATTCCATAGATTTTGATGCCTGTGTGCTATCTACAGTACACTGGTTTGACCTTAGGAAGTGGCAATGCAGCAGATTGTGATTTTGTTTTGATGAGCTGCCAAAGGATGGCAATGCCTATCTTATCCCTGCAGCCTGTTAAATTAGAACATATTTCTTTCTTCTTTTTTTTTTTTACTACTCATATCCACAAAGGGAATCTCAGCTCTCCCTGCTTCTCTTTGATCTCTGGATAGTGTGGGAGGAAGCTTGGCAATACAGTTTATTCCTTTACATGGAGTGGTGGATTTAATATATTCTGTTACTCCTTTTTAAATTCACCCAAGTTGGTCCCTGATTTATTTATTTATTTTTTTTAATGAACTACACCATCTGGGAAGCAGTGTTGTATGGGAGCCTGTGGGAAAGCTGCTCTGTGCCTCAAGAAACCTCCAGCTGACCACAGGTTGGTCTATGGGAGAGGTCAAGGACCAAATCAAGGTGGAAGACACAGCCAGAGGAAAAACCAATAACCCTGAAATTGCCTTACACTCAGGTGTGTCCCAGGGGAGGTTCACTTAACTCGTGGCTTCATACAACTATCAATTTGTATTTGCAGCATTCCGCACACTGCTTGGGAGTGATCTGGTTGTCACAATAAAACACAAGCACAGGCTCAAATTACTGCATGGTACAATAAGCAAGTTTAATTCAAAAGCTCTGCAAAATGACATATTGACCAGCCATTAATTCATCTTTAGAATTATTAATAAAGTGTGTCTTTGTCTATAAATATCTTTTGTTCTCTCAGCAAAGAACTGCTCATTATGATTCTAATTTTCTCTTCCCCATCACCTTCATTCACACAATTTATTCATATTCTGCTACAATCCAGATTTCCCCTGAAGCAGGTTTCTATTACCTTGTTAACAAGATTAGTCTGATGTTCTCCTGTTGAATTTATTTCTGACTTAGGAACTGTCAGACCCAGCTGAGTACATGGAAGTATTACATTTTTAAAGTAAGGTGTTGGGGATGAAGGTGTTGTTACTTTTTGAAAGCTTATCTAACAAAGGTGTCACGTAGGGGAGTGTGATCTCACACATTGCATGTAGTTATTTAAGTTTGCAGAGTGTTGCCCGAGCTTTTAAGAAAACATTTTATATAAAAGATGGAAAAATCCACTTTAACTTCACCCATTGATTTCTGGACTCTGCAACATTAGCATTTTGACTGCATTCATAACAGAATTTAAATACAGAATTGACCCTATTCAGAGGAGAAGATGGCACAAATGCTAGCAAGCTTTTTTTAGAAGAGCTGGCAACCCACAGTGGTTGTTTTTGTCCAAAAAACAAACAAAAATGGTCATTGACGAAAACTATGGGGAAATACGAATTCATATGTGAGTAACAATACGAAATTCAAGCCTTATTTATTTGATGACTCACTTAAAATAAAATACAGTAAAAACGTAGCTTTTGAAATACTCAAATGAAAACCTTATATGAGAAGAAATGGACAAATTGAATACAAGACAAGACAAGACGATTAAAAAGCTAAAATCTTCTAATATCTGAAAATATGCTTGTTAACATGTGGCTAAAATGCAGCAAAGCTCTTAATAATTCATTAGTGACCTGCTGGATGCTAAGTCTAAGGAAAAACTGAATGAAGTGGCTACAAATTTGAACTAAATAAAGGGATTTGCATTAGCAAGGTGATACATTAGTCCCACTTCTACTCTCTGTTTTTTTTAATGATTAATTGATTATTGAATAGCACTTTGACTCCATTAGAATCAAGCTTTCTCTGCTTGAGGTATTTTGTTGTGTTTGCTTTGGCTGCACATCATACTGTGGATGCAATTCATGCAGAAGTAATCAAGGTAACAAGGGCAATTATTTATTCAAAATCCATCAGCTGCAAGTTATTAACGTTGAAATACAATGTATGCTTTTCCCTGAGTCTGAAAAATTACACTGGCTCTAGGGAAATATTAGAGAAGAAATGCTACAATTAAAGTCTTTCTCTTTAAGCACATGTGTGTAAAAGTTGGGATGTGGAATTGGTGGTGGAGTGTGCATGTGAGCCTCAGACAAGCACAGATTGAGAGCGATTTCCCTTGTTTGACTTCTTAACCAGGAGATAAATGTGCTCATGTATGTTAATGTACATGTGAACACGTTTAAATGACTTGGTAAATAAGATATGGACAGGTAAGGAGAAAAAAAATGGCACGAGTAAAGTGTTTATATGTAATCACACACAAAACACCCCCCAGCTAAACTAACACCAAGCTGGCGACCCACATCCATCCCTCCATGTGGCACACAACACATTCAGATTTGTCACTGTCAAACATGTAATTTCAGCAGCAGTCAAAAGAAATTGCACAGCCTCCCACAGTACTGTATTAATAATTTACAAATCACAGTGGAGCAGAAAATAGGTGCACATAGCCCCACCAGTGTGTGATCAGGCTGGGATGTGTGCCATTTCTCAGCAAGCCTCTCACACACTGCTCCCCACCTATGAAAAATGTGACATGTCAGTGGTGTAATTGTGTATGTACGGCATATTTGAGTGTGCACATGTCAGTAAATATGTGTTAAATTAATATGTGCATTTCATTGCATGTGATTATATGTGAGTGTGTTTGTGTGTATTTTTAGAGATTTGGCCTTCATGTGTTATTCATATGATATTAGTTAAGAAATAATATATGTGGACATGTTACACATAGCCACTAAGAATCAATGGTGAAACTATTTTAAACTGCAGGTAACCATAGCAACCACTCCCTGTCACTTGTCACTAAACAGGCAGCCAACTGACAACAAATATGCAGGTTTAAAAATAGAACTGGCCAATACAGGCGCCAAATTCCAGAGCTGAAATATAAAGTGTTTGTACTACAAACTGCATTTTCTCGAATGGCCATTTAAGGCTGGGTCTAAAAATGAGCTTGTCTCCATAGAATTCTCCTCTAAAATATCAAACCTTCAAAAAGAAAATATTAAAAACAAGTAAGTGAACCAGGCTTGCCACTGTGTTTGTACTGCTCTGTGCTCTGTACAGCTCTTTTAAGGTCTTGATGTTGACTTTTTTCTTTTTCACTCATTCAGAATCATTGTCCTGTTGCATGAGCCAGACTTGTCTAACCTGTAGCTGTTGAACAGATGGTCTCACCTTTGATTTATTGGTCTACAGAGGATTTTGTGATTGACTCCATGACTCCAAGGTGTTCAGGTCCTGTGGCTGTAAAAAAAAAAAAAAAAAAAAAGCCCACGTCATCACCCCTCCACCACCGTGCTTGGCAGTTGTTATGAGGTATTTGTTCTCATATGCTGTATTTGTTTGTTTATTAACGAACGTGGGACTGTCTATTATAGCCAGACATCTTACTTTGATCTCATTTGTCCAAAGGAACTTTTAGAAAGAAGCGGCTTCCTTAAGGCAATTCTTTTCAGACTTTTCTGATTGTACTCTGATGAACTTTAACATTTAATCTGCTAACTGAGGCTTGTAGACTCTGAGATGTAGTACTAGCCTTTTTTGCAGTTTCTCTGAGCACTGGGATGATTTTACTGCTGAGCCATAAAAACCAGGTAGATGTAATAATTAACACACACTTCCTAAGGACATGATAGCGAACCTGGATAAAAAGAATGAAAAGGCAAAGGTACCACCTATAGATGCTTTTCGTTATACTGATTAAAGCCATCCATCCATCCATCCATCCATCCATCTTCATCCGCTTTATCCGGGGCCGGGTCGCGGGGGCAGCAGCCTAAGCAAAGAGGCCCAGACCTCCCTCTCCCCAGCCACCTCCTCCAGCTTATCCGGGGGAATACCAAGGCGTTCCCAGGCCAGCCGAGAGATATAATCTCTCCAGCGTGTCCTGGGTCTGCCCCGGGGCCTCCTCCCGGTGGGACATGCCTGGAACACCTCACCCAGGAGGCGCCCAGGGGGCATCCTTGTCAGATGCCCGAACCACCTCAGCTGGCTCCTTTCGATGTGGAGCAGCAGCTGCTCTACTCTGAGCCCCTCCTGGATGGCCGAACTTCTCACCCTATCTCTAAGGGAGAGGCCAGCCACCCTTCGGAGGAAGCTCATTTCTGCCGCTTGTATCCGCGATCTCGTTCTTTCGGTCACTACCCACAGCTCGTGGCCATAGGTGAGGGTAGGGACGTAGATCGACCGGTAAATTGAGAGCTTCGCTTTTACACTCAGCTCCCTCTTCACCACGACGGACCGGTGCAGCGTCCGCATTACTGCAGCTGCAGCCCCAATCCGTCTGTCGATCTCCGGCTCCCTTCTCCCATCACTCGAGAACAAGACCCCGAGATACTTGAACTCCTCCACTTGGGGCAGGAACTCATCCCCGACCCGGAGTGGGCACTCCACCCTTTTCCGGCTGAGAACCATGGCCTCAGATTTGGAGGTGCTGATCCTCATTCCCGCTGCTTCACACTCGGCTGCGAACCGTTCCAGTGCGAGCTGGAGGCCCTCACCCGATGAAGCCAACAGAACCACATCATCTGCAAAAATCAGAGATGAGATTCTGAGGCCACCAAAGCGAAAGCCCTCCGCCACTTGGCTGCGCCTAGAAATCCTGTCCATAAAAATTATGAACAGAACCGGAAACAAAGGGCAGCCCTGGCGGAGCCCATCACCCACCGGGAACGAGTCCGACTTATTGCCGGCAATGCGAACCAAGCTCTTGCAACGATTATATAGGGATCGAATGGCCCGTAGCAATGGGCCAGACACCCCATATTCCCGCAACACCTCCCACAGGACACCCCGAGGGACACGGTCGAATGCCTTCTCCAAGTCCACAAAACACATGTAGACCGGTTGGGCAAACTCCCATGCACCCTCAAGTATCCTGGAGAGGATAAAGAGCTGGTCCAGTGTTCCGCGACCAGGACGAAAACCGCATTGTTCCTCCTGTATCCGAGGTTCGACTAACGGACGAACTCTCCTTTCCAGCACCCTGGCATAGACTTTCCCAGGGAGGCTGAGGAGTGTGATCCCCCTGTAGTTGGAACACACCCTCCGGTCCCCCTTCTTAAAGATGGGGACCACCACCCCGGTCTGCCAGTCCACAGGTACTGCCCCTGATCTCCACGCAACATTGCAGAGGCATGTCAACCAGGACAGCCCTACAACGTCCAGAGCCTTCAGGAACTCGGGGCGGACCTCATCAACACCAGGGGCTCCGCCACCAAGGAGTTGTTTAACTGCCTCAGTGACCTCGCCCCCGGAAATTGGTGGGTCATTCCCCTCATCCCCAGACTCTGCTTCCTCCTCGGAAGACGTGTCAGTGGGATTAAGGAGGTCCTCGAAGTATTCCTTCCACCGCCTGACAATTTTCTCAGTCGACGTTAGCAGCGCTCCGCCAGCACTATACACAGTGCAGGTAGAGCACCGCTTTCCCCTCCTGAGACGTCTGACGGTTTGCCAGAATCTCTTCGAGGCAGTCCGAAAGTCTTTTTCCATGGCCTCTCCGAACTCCTCCCACACCCGAGTTTTTGCTTCAGCCACTGCCCGAGCCGCATTCCGCTTGGCCTGTCGATACCTGTCGGCTGCCTCCGGAGTCCCACAGGCTAACCAAGCCCGATAGGACTCCTTCTTCAGCCTGGTGGCTCCCTTCACCTCTGGTGTCCACCATTTGGTTCGGGGATTACCACCACGGCAGGCACCAACCACCTTGCGGCCGCAGCTCAATGCAGCAGCTTCGGCAATGGAGACGCTGAACATGGTCCATTCGGACTCAATGTCCCCAGTCTCCCTCAGAATGCTGTTGAAGCTCTGCCGGAGGTGTGCGTGATTAAAGCCAAAATATTAATTTAAGGATCACAAAGTATCACCATCTATCCATGCAGATTCAATGGTCAACAAACATCCATAATACAGGCTTATTAAAAAAAACATTAAGACAGATTGAAGGATTTGTCTTCACATTACTCTCAGCTGTCCTTCAAACCCACCCATAACAGTCTTTGTGCTCACTGAAGGGCTTGGCTGCATTTCTAGACTCCTGGTTGTTTGGCAGCAGGTCGGTTTGAGGCTTACTAAACCTTTCCAGAGAAGCCTGCAAAGTCCATATTTGAGCTTGTTTGAACATCTGCAACAAATACATTGTTAAGCAGTGCAACCTTATTAATGTAAGTCTGACTGGAAAACAGCATTCGTGTTTTATTTACTAAAAGAAGAAAACATTCCAAACCTTTACTGTTTATATATATATATATATATATATATATATATATATATATATATATATATATACCTGCGGGCGATTTATCCTTCAAGCTCGGGTCCTCTACCAGAGGCCTGGGAGCTTGAGGGTCCTGCGCAGTATCTTAGCTGTTCCCAGGACTGCGCTCTTCTGGACAGAGATCTCCGATGTTATTCCCGGGATCTGCTAGAGCCACTCGCCTAGCTTGGGAGTCACCGCACCTAGTGCTCCGATTACCACGGGGACCACCGTTACCTTCACCCTCCACATCCTCTCGAGCTCTTCTCTGAGCCCTTGGTATTTCTCCAGCTTCTCATGTTCCTTCTTCCTGATATTGCTGTCATTCGAAACCGCTACATCGATCACTACAGCCGTCTTCTTCTGTTTGTCTACCACCACTATGTCCGGTTGGTTAGCCACCACTATTTTGTCCGTCTGTATCTGGAAGTCCCACAGGATCTTAGCTCGGTCATTCTCCACCACCCTTGGGGGCATCTCCCATTTTGACCTCGAGACTTCCAGGTTATACTCGGCACAGATGTTCCTGTACACTATGCCGGCCACTTGGTTATGGCGTTCCATGTATGCCTTGCCTGCTAGCATCTTGTACCCTGCTGTTATGTGCTGGATTGTCTCTGGGGCATCTTTACACAGCCTGCACCTAGGGTCTTGCCTGGTGTGATAGACCCCAGCCTCTATGGATCTTGTACTCAGAGCTTGTTCTTGTGCTGCCATGATTAGTGCCTCTGTGCTGTCTTTCAGTCCAGCTTTGTCCAGCCACTGGTAGGATTTCTGGATATCAGCCACCTCCTCTATCTGCCGGTGGTACATACCGTGCAGGGGCCTGTCCTTCCATGATGGTTCCTCGCTCCCTCCTCTTTCTTGGGTTTCTGCTGCCTGAGGTATTCACTGAGCACTCGGTCAGTTGGGGCCATCTTCCCAATGTATTCTTGGATGTTTGTTGTCTCATTCTGGACTGTGGTGCTGACACTCACCAGTCCCCGGCCCCCTTCCTTCCGCTTAGCGTACAGCCTCAGGGTGCTGGACTTGGGGTGAAACCCTCCATGCATGGTAAGGAGCTTTCTTGTCTTTATGTCAGTGGCTTCTATCTCCTCCTTTGGCCAGCCTATTACCCCAGCAGGGTACCTGATCACGGGCAGGGCGTACGTGTTGATGGCCCGGATCTTGTTCTTACCATTCAGCTGACTCCTCAGGACTTGCCTGACCCTCTGCAGGTACTTGGTGGTTGCAGCTTTTCTAGCAGCCTCTTCATGGTTCCCATTCGCCTGCGGGATCCCCAGGTACTTGTAACTGTCCTCTATGTCTGCAATGTTGCCTTCTGGTAGTTCAATCCCCTCAGTTCTGACTACCTTCCCTCTCTTTGTTACCATCCGACTACACTTCTCCAGTCCGAACGACATTCCAATGTCATTGCTGTATAGCCTGGTAGTGTGGATCAGTGAATCGATGTCTCGTTCACTCTTGGCATACAGCTTGATGTCATCCATGTACAGGAGGTGGCTGACAACTGCTCCGTTCCGTAGTCGGTATCCGTAGCCAGTCTTGTTAATGATCTCACTGTAGCTGGTGTTTTGCGCCTCTGGTATTCTTGCCAATTCCTTTCTGTGTCCCGCTCATGTATTGACCCATGTGCCTGTTCATCTTAGCCGATATGATGCCTGACAGGAGCTTCCATGTAGTACTGAGACAGGTTATTGGTCGGTAGTTTGAGGGGACCGGTCCCTTCTTGGGGATCAGGACCGTCCGACCTTCGGTTAGCCATTCCGGGTGTCTCTCGTTAACTAGCAGCTGGTTCATTTGTGCTGCCAGACGCTCGTGGAGTGCAGTCAGCTTCTTTAGCCAGTAGGCGTGAACCATGTCGGGCCCTGGTGCTGTCCAACTATATATATATATATATATATATATGTGTATATATATATATATATGTATATATATATATGTGTATATATATATATATGTATATATATATATATGTATATATATATATATATATATATATATATATATATATATGTATGTGTATGTGTATATGTGTATATATATATATATATATATATATGTATGTGTATATGTATATATATATATATATATATATATATATATATATATATATATATATATATATGTATGTATATATGTATATGTGTATATGTATATGTGTATATGTATATGTGTATATATATATATATATATATATTTATATATATATGTATGTATTGTTACGAACTTGTATGTCCATGTGTTTGTTTGTGCAGGTGTTGTGTTTTTTCTATGTTAATTTAGCTGTGCCAGGGCCCTGTTCCGATTGGTGCGTGGACATACTGCCCCGGCGTGAGTGGATCCAGCTGGAGGACCCGCCCATTAAAAGGAGGCTGGAGTGCTACAGCGAGAGAGGTCCTCGCGTTTCTCCTCATCACCCAGCAGTAGTCCTGTGGTAGCCGCTGGCTGCAGTATACGCTTGAAAATTGTGGAAGTGGAGTGGGTAGGGGTGAGCTGCCGTTTCTTTTGATCACCCGTTTTCTTCTGTTTTGAGTTAGCTAAGGAGGTTAGACTCTGTCTTTATTTTTGACTTTGTTTTGGTAAGGTCAGGGGTGCGGGATTTGTGTAGGTTTGTTTTGTTTATTGTTTTGGCCTTGGCTCACCCTGAAGTGTTGACACTCCCGTTTTGGTTCTCTTTATTCACATTGTAAATAAATCACCTCATATCTAACGGATTTGTTTCGTGTGACTGCTTGGGTCTTGGGGGGGGAAGCGAGTGCCTCGCTCATGTTATGGCCTGGCCCTAGCCCTATATGTATGTATGTATATATATATGTATGTATGTGTGTATATATGTATATATATATATATATATGTGTATATATATATATATATATATATATATATATATATATATATATATATATATATATATTAGGGGTGCAACGATATTCGTATCGATATTGAACCGTTCGATACAGTGCTTTCGGTTCGGTGTGTATCGAACAATACAACATTTGTAATTTATTTTATCAACTTTCCTTCTGACGATGCTGTCTGTGTTGAGCGCTCAGTGAATCTGCGTTCGACTACTCCGCCTAGGCTGCACTGTCGAGCGCAGATCCACTGAGCGCTCAACACAGACAGCATAGTCAGAAGGAAGAGCACAGGGCAAGCTAGCAAGACAGAAGTTAAGCTCGCCTTGCAACATGGACCTCCCCCACCCTCATTCAGATCTGGCATTTGGAATTATTTTGGTTTTCATGTGACATATGACCCTGAAGGTAAGCGAGTCATGGACTAAAGTAAAACAGTATGTTGGATGTG